>NC_056728.1:1096724112-1096871612 GCF_019279795.1 Protopterus annectens
TATATATATATATATATATATATATATATAGATATATATAGATATATATAGATATATATATCTATACGCACACACACACACACCCAAAGAAGTGGCATAATATTATTTCAAGGCAGGTAAATTTGTGTATTAGCTGGAAAAGATTCCCACATAAATTAATATTAATGAGCAGTTATTCCAATGAAATATTGCATAAAATGAGAGCTATGGCCCTATAAGTCAGAGATGGGTTCTTGCTGCAGGGGTAGTTTGTACCTGTAGCAGTAGTTCTGGGTTGAGTACTGCAGCAAAGGAGAAAACATTACAGAATGATCTGAAGAAGCCTGAACACCTTCCAGTTGGAATCCAGAAAAAAAGAAGCTGGTTGAAAGCACCTTGGACTGCATTAACACTGGTGTAAGACATTCTATTTGTGTGTGTGTGTGTGTGTGTGTGTGTGTGTGTTTAATTCATAAGTGAGACTGTTTTTATATGTTTTCTGTTGCTCCCACTGTTTAATAAAGATGAATTTGTCTCAGTATGCTTTCCTCTGCTCATCATTTTAATAGCTGGTGGTTTCTGTTGCATTATTGTATGCTGCAATGGCGGAGAATGCAGGCATATCAGAATTGTGCCAAAATCCATTTTATAAACAAACAATTGGTGATGTGTTATATGAAGGTCAACAGAGCGGCATGGGTATGTTTTAGAAGACGGGAGCTTGATCTTGTTTTGAGTGTGCAGCAACAGAATTCTGGGTGCATGGCAATATGCCCAGTGAATCTCTGGCATATAGGCTGAAGCAGCAATACAGTAACAGAGCAATAATTAAATAGCGCAGGACAAATCTGCTGTAACCAGGCCAGTGGACATTACTTATGCATTTCAATATTACCACCCTTGGTTATATTCCCCTCTTTCACATTTTCTTCAGTTAATTGAGATATTTATATATGAACTTCATTGCTACTTTTAAACTTCTAAAATTGAGCTGAAGCTTTCCAATTTTCTAATTATCTCAGTTAACAAGAATAAAGTCTTAAATGCAAGAGGACAAATTATGTTTGAATATGCACCCGGACCTGATGACATAAATGCTGAAGTACATGAACTGCTGCAATGGCATACCCCATATTGTCATTGACTTATTTCAGGTTTCAGGTCATGAACATTTCTGGTGACTACATGTTGCTTTGAAAAAAAGTATTTGCCATGTTTATCACAACTGGTATATATGTGACCCAGATGAGCAGATGTCACCCCATTTCTCTAATAAACTTCAGCAACTAATTACATACTAGGCTTATAACATCTCTAATTCAATCAGGGTTACCAAATTTAATACATTCATTCCAGGCTGACTTTGTGAACAGACACTAAACACTATTGTGACCTCATCAAGTTTTTCAAGTGTTGCAGGAAGTTTCACACTCAGTTGCAGTCATATTCAGCAGTCATAAAAAATGTATTGGATTCACTTGGGCTGTCTTTGTGAGGTACTGAGGGACTTAAGGCAGTTTATCATTCTCCCCTCTCTGCTCTGTTAGAAAATACTTTTTTCTTGTTTAGAAGATTGTGCCCAGGTGCCTTCTCATTCTCCTTTATTCTTTCTCTGTCCATTTAGCTGCTCCCTCGTTGGAATTAGTATCTACAAACCATGAACAGCCGGCAGTAGTTAAAGAGGAGGAAGTGCGGGTTTTCCTCTTCAAAGATAACTGCCTCATCCATCCTGCTGACACAGCAAATGATATTCAAATAGCGATGATCACCTTTAGATGATTCTTCTATCCAATCATGTCCTTGTAGTAATCTATCAAAACTGAATCTGTCAACGTGGAAATTTCACAATTTGTCTACTCCTCTCCCTACTGGGCATTGTAAGTCCTCATCAAGACATCTAAATATAAGCAATAATGTGGCCATACATTGAATGTCAGAACTAAATATTTCATGGTCCAACTGCATTACTAGTACCACTTTTGCTTATCACTCTTAGGCAGAATAAATGTTGTGAAGTATCATTCTGCCCAAAATATTGTCTGTCTCCTAGGATATTTCTGTCTTTCCTGCCTACATCTGGTTAGAAAAATTAGAACATTAGCTAATCCATTCAAATAAGTAAGTAAATGCAATAAAATAAGGTACAGATTTCTAAATGACCCACAAAGGGGCAGCTTTCGGTTTATAAACGATGCTAGTTGAGACAGCAGTTTTTCTAATACAATCATACATTGGTGTGATTCCCATCTCCACAGTCAGTTTCACATGTGGTATACATTATCATACATATATAAAACCCTGATTACCTTATATCATATCAAATAAAGTCCTGTTTATCTTAAATCTTGTACATATAAAGCCCTGATTGCATTACATTATGCACATTTAAAACTCTGATACCCTAAGGAAGCATGTAGCCCTTATTAACGACTGAGGAACTTTGACATATTATAGAATTGTCCATAATATAAGTTTTGGAAGGCCTGATTAGATTGTCAGGTTGGTTGGTAAGGTGATTCTTATAATAGTCAACCAGTTACAATACACAGAGGGGACAAAACACTTCTTTTCTTTGCATACATAAATCTGAGATACATTCTACAGATACTTCCAGCTCTGAGATGCTTTATCTTTTTTATTTGTTCAATTATTGGTACTCACCACTCAAAGAGTACTTGTCTTTGAACTAGGCTCAGCCATCACTCAAAACAGATTGTTTATGCAGACTGTTCATACAAACTCTGATTTCTTGCATAAAAGTATCTAAAATTCTATGCAGCATTATGCTCATGATTTTAGTGTCGGCACCCACCCTGTTAAATACATACTACCTAAGACCTTTAGAAAATTCTCCATATCCAAGAGTCCACTGTCCTAGTCATATATAAGCGATGCTGGTCTCCCTTTCATAGCCAGTAGCTTGGGTGCAGGATACGTTCTAACTGTAAGGCACAGAATGAGAAGATGACAGGTTCAAAGCACAAATATTGGCAAGTCTTATGTGCTCTTGGTTCTTTTATGACATCTAATGTATTCTGAATGTACCTTTTCTATTTTCCAGCAGTCTGTCTTACTCCATCTCACCTACCTGGAAGCTTCCTCTGAACCTCAAAGAAATGATCGGGTGAAACAAGTATCTGCAGTCAGCAGGTCACTTCAACTTCTAAGTGGGAAAAATGTGGACATTACCTCAGAAGGGCTGCTAACTTCTATCAAATGATGCGTACAACTCTAAACCCAGTTGCCATTATACATTGCCTATAAGACTATAACAAATAGCTCTGTAAACATGTTGTGAGCAAACTGTTCTTAGAATCACAGTAGCACAATCTAAGACACCTTCATAATTTGTACACCAATTTTATTGTTTTTATGTTTTTTATACCCATCTGTGCTAAAGATCTGTAACATGCATATGTTTGTTCTTCTCTACATTCTTATTTGATGTTCTTTTCTGTAAGCTGTAAATATTTTTAAATCCTTGCATTAGTGCCTTTGTTATGGTAACAGTTTGTTGGTGTAAAATCTGTTGTTTACATGATGAAATATATATATATATATATATATATATATATATATATATATATATATATATATATATATATATATTATTTACTAGTACTTTTACTAGAGTAAAATAAAATACTTTCACAGCTTTGCTGCAGCTCACATCAAAAATGGTTTAAACAGTATTATTATTACTACAACAGTTGTCCCTTTGCTATACGCATTTTTAAGAAAAATCAAGCTGAGATGTCATCTTTCCTTATAAATTATGTCTGCTATAATGGTACTACCAGATATGTGAAGTCAGTTTTATATTTAATCGCATCGGGCTGACTAGAACTAAACAGGTTCACATTTGTGGATGTCTGTTACTCAATGCCTTCTCCCATGCTTTAGCTTCCACTGAGCTGAGTTCTAGAACTGAAAATAAACCTGTTTTATCCTGCTGCTCATGTGAGGTAAACAGGCATATTCCACAGTATAACTACCCTCTGGAGTAAGGTGCTACTTCATATAAGGAAATGTACATCTCTAACAATATTAGAAAAAAAAACTTGATCCCTGTGTTGAAGGTCAGTAAGATGAGATAAGTGTAAATGTTTTGGAGTCTGTGTTCCATGTATGCCAAAAGGTCAAAACATTGGCCACTCACACCCAATGAAATGAAGAACCTAATTGCCATGCAGTGCCTGTCATGGCAGGATGCCTAAAAAGAAGTAAAAATAATAAACAGTATCTTCAACAAACTTAATGGCAGACTTTAATGAACATTTTATTGTCCCAGTCCCCTTTGATAAAACACATCACACCGAATGACATTTGATAACCTTTATTAAACTTCATAACATGGCTTTGATAACCAATATATTAATTACAACTGAACATAGTACAGCTGAGTTTAATCATAGCATAAACATCCCTGTAATGTTAATCAGGACAGCGTGACTTTACTCATCCTGACCTAGTAAGCAGCATCCATAACTCTACTCACTTACTTTACTTATGAAGTAGCATCCAACAACTCACTTCATATACCATTTATTGAATTCCATATCCCACCAAGTCCTTTACTTATGAAGCCGTGTCAAACAACTCACTTCATATACCATTTACTGAATTACTCCTCCAACCAAATAGCAGCGTCATTACCTCCGCTCACTTATATTTACCACTTATTGCCTCCAACTACTTACCTTCCTTTCCCAACTTAATGAAATGAACATCCAAACAACAGAGGGGGAAAAGAAGAGGGCAAGCCTATCCATCTTCTCCGGCCTACCCAGACTGCTAAAATAACCACACCCCACAAATCCTCAAAAAAAAAAAAAAAAAAAACAGGGAGTGGGGGGGGGGGGTAGCAAGTTCACGCCAAAATGTGATTCCTTACCCAACTGATCTTGCCTAAGTCCCTTAAGCCCCTCCCCACTCCTTACCTCATTTCCTCTCAATCAATCCTCCTTCCATTTAACCCTTTCATCCCACCAACCTCTTACCTCTCACTAATATATCTGTCTAATCCCCTACTGAAGATGTCCCTGGATAAATTTGTTTGTTGCCAAACCTCATTTGTCCCTGTCCCCTACAATAAAACACATTAAACCAAATGACATTTGATGACATTTATTAAACTTAAATAACATGGCTTTGATAACCAATATTATTAATTGCAACTGAAGATAGTACAGCTGATTTTAATCACAGAATAAACATCCCTGTAATGTTAATCTGAACGGCATAATTTCCTAACCCAGCAAGCAGCGTCCATACCTCTACTCACTTACTTTACTTATGAAGCAGCATCCAGCAACTCACTTCATATACCATCTACTGAATTACCCCTCCAACCAGATAAGCAGCATCCTTACCTCTGCTCACTTATATTTACCACTTATTGCCTCCAGCTACTCACCTTCCTTTCCCAACTTATTGAAATGAACATCCAAACACCAGAGGGGGAACAGAAGAGGGCAAGCCTATCCCTCTTCTCCGCCTACCAGCCTAACCAGGCTGTTCTCCCTCTCTCCTACCAGAATGTCAATAACCTAATAACCCATAAAAAAGAATGGGTGGTTCAGCCAAACATCATTCGGTGTTCCCATTTTCTCTAAAACCAGCTGGATCCCTATCAGCAACCCCAAAAGCCCTACCTTATCAGCACCGAAAGTCACCACTTGATTAACAGTTAAATCAATGATCCTTTTCCAATACTAAAATAACTATACCTTTGCTTACTTCTGTATATTAACTAACTTCTCACTCATTCCAACTACCACTGTTAACCTTGCAATGAGCCCTAAAGCATTACCTACCATAGGTGATACCAAAAACATTAACCCAATGCCAAGTGAAACCACACAAGGACAATTGCCTACCCTCCCTAACAGCAGCACTATATAATAAATTCCAAGAGCAATTCTGCCATACCTCCAAATGTCCAATACAAGTGTAGCACCTAATGAATATCCTAGCCTTTGCTGACCCTCAAAACATTTTTGGAATGACTAACTACAGCCCTAACAAATGACACAGAAACTATAACCCCTTAAACACCATAGCCCAATACCAATCCCCACACAAAACCTATCTTTACAATAGTCAAGGTCCATCCATCTTCTCTCTCAACCTACCCTGACCCTTCAAACCAATGACCACTAACTAACTTCATTTTACCTTGTCATTCATGCAACTGAAGTACTCATTGCTACCTCCTGCTCCTGACAAATAATCTACCCCTCCCCATTCCTAATCCACCGTAGCTCCCATCACTACTTCCTTTTATAAGAGACAAAAAATCCTACCTAATATCCCTATAGTCCTTGCTTCATTAAAAATCCTTAAGAAAACACTCTCATCTTATCCATGTAACAAACTAACCTACACAATCCAGGATGCCATAAACTCAAATGAACTTAAAATGTGCCAAAATGCCCACAATGGTAAAACAGTACCCCAACTTATAAATTCTTCCCCAAGTGACCAGAGTAAGCTGGCTAGCAGGCAACTCTGGTAGCCCAAGACTAAACAGCCTTAATCCACAGCTAGCCCTTAGCCTTTTCCTCAAATCTTACTTCCTATGTGTTACCTTTACATCAGGTAAGGAACTAAAACGTGGCATGCATGTGCAAAAAACCCCAAACAGTGCCTTGCTTAAGCCTTCTAACCCCTGCATAGCCCCAAGGCATACAGTTCCTCACCTATCTCCAAAGCACCCGCAGTCCTAGAATGCTTTGTCAAACCCTATCTGCTCTTAGCAATCATACATATACTGACCCACCTCCTATAATCCCAATGTACAAGTCAAATGGTACACCTGGCGCTCAATGTACCCATGGTGCTCATGAGCAAGCACCTCATTAGCCATCTTCAAACAATTAAAACAACTGGATGGGTAGCCATAAATTCACCCCAGGGGTTCCACACCTGTCCCTCTCAGACAAGGGCAACATGTGCTTCACGTAGGAATAAGAGTTGAACTTGGATAGGTTGCCTTACTACCTTGTAAAAGCCCTATAGCCATTAGCCTAGTAATTTCCTACACCTATGATTGTTGCACATCTACCTCACTTGTAGGAACCCCAGACACCCCCTAAAATTCCCCAACCCTACTTTGCCCAGCCCAAACATACTCCCTCTTCACTTGCCCACACCCTACCTCAAACCACACCAATTCTGCCATGCATTAATGAACACCGAATAAAATAAGATTACCTGTGACCTCGTTGTGCACAATTCCAGCAACTGGAACATCCACCCCATCAGAATCAGTTATCTTTAACCACTTCCTGCAGGCCAGCAACTCTTGCTCGCTTTGCTCTCCCCCACTTGGACTCCTTTGTGCACCATTCTTCCTGCAGATCACCGACTGATATCTGCTTTGCTCTTCCCCACCTTCCAAATCCACTTGTTTCCAGCCCAACTGTTGCTCACTCTGCACTCCTCCATCTGTGACCTCATTACGCACCACTCTGATGACCAGGACATCATTGTGCACTAGTAGCTGACAAACCCATGACACAGCCACCCGCACCAATCAAGACCACCATCTGCAACCACAGCATGCGTCACTTCCCTGGAGGGTGGATCCACTGCAACAAAGTCCATCAACTGCCGCCCTGCTTTTTGTGTGACATCTGCAAACAAAAACACATAAGTGCTGTATCAATTACAGAGAGAAAAAAACATTTCTAGACTCCTGTCTATCCATTCCATTACTACATATCAATCCCCTATACCTCCTTCTAGGCTATATTTCATTCCATTTGACCCATCCCTCACCTCTTTGTTTCTTTTTTTTGTTTTTTTTTTAATATGTGTTATCACCCCCTGCCCTATACACCAGTCAGAGTCACACATGGTGTAGAATAGACCTAAATTACAAGGTAAACTACTGTCCATTTTGACATGTATGGAAAATAACAAAGTCCACCTACCGCAACTAGCAGTAAAAGAGCGTACCATACCCCACAGCCACTTAGAACAAATCAAGAAACCTTACTACTACAAAAATCATCATATAACTAAGCAATAATAAAAAGAGCCTTCTCCAAAATTCTCTTACACAAAATACAAAAAAACTAGCTGATTAACATTCTTTCAAATGGTCTTGAAGCTACACCTCACTAGCAAAGTATAAGTACAATTGCTATAGTGAACAAGGTAAGCCCTAGGGGATTGGTGTCTAAGCTATCCCATAAAATAAACATGACATTTTTAGCAATATGCAGCCATAATGATAGTAACAGCTTTCCCATCAGTGTAAATATGTACATAAATAGTTCTAGTATTCCTACATATAATGCATAATTTATGTCAATAACATTCATGTTAAAGAACAACTATAGCTGCTATGATTGTTATCAAACTATATTAGTACTAATATCTTTATACAAAATGTAGAGATTTGTGTAAATACTTTCACATAAAACATAGGTGTAGCAGATAATGAACTGTAAATATTGGTTGTAATGTAAGCTGAATGTAAACATTGGTTTGAACGAACCTATAAGGTAATCTATTTGTAAACGTTTTGAAAAGTTGTTAATGATTCTTTGCCCAGGTCAGTGCTGAAAATGGTCTTTGGACATGAAACAGTGTTTACTATGTAAAACTGGAAATGCAAAAGACCAAAACCAATCCAACGTCCGTGAATGTTCACCAAAAAATAGATTAAATGCTGCTTAAAAATACAACTTTCAGGTTGTCCAAAAAGTGTAGAACACACCAACGAAGCAAAATCCAAACAGTTTTATTACACGAACAGAATCACCAACACAAGCGCTTTCGCCCGGTGTTACCGGGCTTTTTCAAGTGTTTACTATGTAGCAGAAAATTTCAAGGAACTCATTTAGAAATATTTTCCCGTATAATGGCCACAACACTAAAAATGCCCAATATTTTTCACATATAGTTTTCAAGAGACACTCTTTGGGTAAGGAGTCATGCAGTCAAAAGGCTGTCATACGACTCTGAAGTACTGTAGCTCATGGCAAAAAAATTTCCAATGCAAGTTAATTTACATTCAATCTTCCAAGCTCCTTTCTTGACCTGCCATATCTGAACAACCATCACACTGAGTAATTCAACCTTTAAACAGCGGGAGCTTTAGTGTACAACATAAGACCTGCAGACTGTTTGGCATTCAAAAATATTATATCGCAGTTGTGAACATGTAGATGTTAGGACTTTTCTACATGCCTACTGAAAATTATATACCTTAAGTGAAATATTGGCTTCCCAGATAGCTGGCCAGCTCCTAGAACCTCAGGATCCTACCTTAACGTTTTAATGCTAAATAAACTTAACTCCCCCAATGTCTCAACCATAAGTCGTGACTGCTCCCAAAACAGCTACTACAGAAAACACAGCTTGTGGATTCAGATACTTAGTCAGATAACACCATTTCTTTTTTTTTTTTACAAACCCTAAACTATTACATGTACCAGATAAACCTGCAAGACCAGACTGAAATATGGCTGAACTACTTACCTCTCTTAGGCATTTCCTAGTGTTCACAGCAATCCAGACTGTGAAAAAATCCAGTCACTCATGCCCTTCCCCTTTACAGTAGTCACTTGTGAGCATGCGGGAGTGACAGCCATCACTCACTGGCCTCACAAAGCACGCGAAGTAAGTTCCAATGAAGATGTAATGGCCATCACTCTCTGGCCAAAGAAAGCCTGCGAATAAACCTCAATTAAGCTGAATAAAAAAATTTATTTTCTTGTTTCCCAAACTACTTAGCCATAATGGAAAATCAATAAACATCCTTAATGTGGCCCAAGTAATGTAAAACAAGGACTACTAGATGGCCCACGTAACCTAAAACCAGGACTACTTTGCTGAGGAAAAAGAGAGAAAAGGGGGGGCACTAAAACAACCAACTACGCTGAACACTGCCAAGTAAAGACATGCCATTCGCACTAAGCTTCCCATCTGCCATCCGAGAATGCATGCTTTGGAGCGTGAAATTTAAATCCTACTTACTTACCTGAGAGGTCTTGTCGTTTTGGTGAAACAAAATGAAAACTTGTGCTTAGGTGACCCCAATAACCATCACTGCCATATCACTACTTTTCTTTCACTTCTTTTCTTCCCCAGATTTTTTTTTTTATGTATATAAGGAGGTCCTTCACGAGACAAACTACCACATTACTCAGCCCACATTTCCCCCACATTTACTTCTACTCCCCAAAAGGGGGGGGGATATATATATATAGATAGATATATGTCAATAAATAAATAAATATAATACCACACAGTAATCAACAGTTCCACACACCCAGTTATTAAACCAAGGCCTACCTGATCACTGGAGTACCTGCAGGTCATCATGGACATAAGCCTGCATTATAACATGTTCAAGCCAAAATGTGATTCCTTACCAAGCTGGTCTTGCCTAAGTCCCTTAAGCCCCTCTCCACCCCTTACCTCATTTCCTCCCAATCAACCCTACTTCCATTTAACCCTTTCATCCCACCAACCTCTTACCTCTCACTAATATATCTGTCTAATCCCCTACTGAAGATGTCCCTGGATAAATTTGTTTGTTGCCAAACCTCATTTGTCCCGGTCCCCTACAATAAAACACATCACACCAAATGACATTTGATGACATTTATTAAACTTAAATAACATGGCTTTGATAACCAATATTATTAATTGCAACTGAAGATAGTACAGCTGATTTTAATCACAGAATAAACATCCCTGCAATGTTAATCTGAACGGCATAATTTCCTAACCCAGTAAGCAGCGTCCATACCTCTACTCACTTACTTTACTTATGAAGCAGCGTCCAGCAACTCACTTCATATACCATCTACTGAATTACCCCTCCAACCAGATAAGCAGCGTCCTTATCTCTGCTCACTTATATTTACCACTTATTGCCTCCAGCTACTCACCTTCCTTTCCCAACTTATTGAAATGAACATCCAAACACCAGAGGGGGAACAGAAGAGAGCAAGCCTATCCCTCTTCTCCGCCCACCAGCCTAACCAGGCTGTTCTCCCTCTCTCCTACCAGAATGTCAATAACCTAATAACCCATAAAAAAGAATGGGTGGTTCAGCCAAACATCATTCGGTGTTCCCATTTTCTCTAAAACCCAGCTGGATCCCTATCAGCAACCTCAAAAGCCCTACCTTATCAGCACCGAAAGTCACTACTTGATTAACAGTTAAATCAATGATCCTTTTCCAATACTAAAATAACTATACCTTTGCTTACTTCTGTATATTAACTAACTTCTCACTCATTCCAACTACCACTGTTAACCTTGTAATGAGCCCTAAAGCATTACCTACCGTAGGTGATACCAAAAACATTAACCCAATGCCAAGTGAAACCACACAAGGACAATTGCCTACCCTCCCTAACAGCAGCCCTATATAATAAAGTCCAAGAGCAATCCTGCCATACCTCCAAATGTCCAATACAAGTGTAGCACCTAATGAATGTCCTAGCCTTTGCTGACCCTCAAAACATTTTTGGAATGACTAACTACAGCCCTAACAAATGACACAGAAACTATAACCCCTTAAACACCATAGCCCAAGACCAATCCCCACACAAAACCTATCTTTACAATAGTCAGGGTCCATCCATCTTCTCTCTCAACCTACCCTGATCCTTCAAACCAATGACCACTAACTAACTTCATTTAACTTTGTCAATCATGCAACTGAAGTACTCATTGCTACCTCCTCCTCCTGACAAATAATCTACCCCTCCCCATTCCTAATCCATCATAGCTCCCATCACAACTTCCTTTTATAAGAGACAAAAAATCCTACCTAATATCCCTATAGTCCTTGCTTCATTAAAAATCCTTAAGAAAACACTCTCATCTTATCCATGTAACAAACTAACCTACACAATTCAGGATGCCATAAACTCAAATTAACTTGAAATGTGCCAAAATGCCCACAATGGTAAAACAGTACCCCAACTTATAAACCCTTCCCCAAGTGACCAGAGTAAGCTGGCTGACAGGCAACTCTGGTAGCCCAAGACTAAACAGCCTTAATCCACAGCTAGCCCTTAGCCTTTTCCTCAAATCTTACTTCCTATGTGTTACCTTTACATCAGGTAAGGAACTAAAACGTGGCATGCATGTGCAAGAAACCCCAAACAGTGCCTTGCTTAAGCCTTCTAACCCCTGCATAGCCCCAAGGCATACAGTTCCTCACCTATCTCCAAAGCACCCGCAGTCCTAGAATGCTTCGTCAAACCCTATCTGCTCTTAGCAATCATACATATACTGAACCACCTCCTATAATCCCAATGTACAAGTCAAATGGTACACATGGCGCTCAATGTACCCATGGTGCTCATGAGCAAGCACATCATTAGCCATCTTCAAACAATTTTAAACAACTGGATGGGTAGCCATAAATTCACCCCAGGGGTTCCACCCCTGTCCCTCTCAGACAAGGGCAACATGTGCTGCACGTAGGAATAAGAGTTGAACTTGGCTAAGTTGCCTTACTACCTTGTAAAAGCCCTATAGCCATTCGCCTAGTAATTTCCTACACCTATGATTGTTGCACATCTACCTCACCTGTAGGAACCCCAGACACACCCTAAAATTCCCCAGCCCTACTTTGCCTAGCCCCAACACACTCCCTCTTCACTTGCCCACACCCTACCTCAAACCACACCAATTCCGCCATGCATTAATGAACACCGAATAAAATAAGATTACCCGTGACCTCATTGTGTACAATTCCAGCAACTGGAACATCCACCCCATCAGAATCAGTTATCTTTAACCACTTCCTGCAGGCCAGCGACTCTTGCTCACTTTGCTCTCCCCCACTTGGACTCCTTTGTGCACCATTCTTCCTGCAGATCACCGAGTGATATCCACTCTCCTCTTCCCCACCTTCCAAATCCACTTGTTTCCAGCCCAACTGTTGCTCACTCTGCACTCCTCCATCTGTGACCTCATTATGCACCACTCTGATGACCAGGACATCATTGTGCTCTAGTAGCTGACAAACCCATGACACAGCCACCCGCACCAATCAAGACCATCATCTGCAACCACAGCATGCGTCACTTCCTTGGAGGGTGGATCCACTGCAACAAAGTCTATCAACTGCCGCCCTGCTTTTTGTGTGACATCTGCAAACAAACACACATAAGTGCTGTATCAATTACAGAGAGAAAAAACATTTCTAGACTCCTGTCTATCCGTTCTGTTACTGCATATCAATCCCCTATACCTCCTTCTAGGCTATATTTCATTCCATTTGACCCATCCCTCACCTCTTTGTTTCTTTTTTTTGTTTGTTTTTTAATATGTGTTATCACCCCCTGCCCTATACACCAGTCAGAGTCACACATGGTATAGAATAGACCTAAATTACAAGGTAAACTTCTGTCCATTTTGACATGTATGGAAAATAACAAAGTCCACCTACCGCAACTAGCAGTAGAAGAGCGTACCATACCCCACAACCTCTTAGAACAAATCAAGAAACCTTACTACTACAAAAAACATCATATAACTAAGCAATAACAAAAAGAGCCTTCTCCAAAATTCTCTTACACAAAATACAAAAAAACTAGCTGATTAACATTCTTTCAAATGGTCTTGAAGCTACACCTCACTAGCAAAGTATAAGTACAATTGCTATAGTGAACAAGGTAAGCCCTAGGGGATTGGTGTCTAAGCTATCCCATAAAATAAACATGACATTTTTAGCAATATGCAGCCATAATGATAGTAACAGCTTTCCCATCAGTGTAAATATGTACATAAATAGTTCTAGTATTCCTACATATAATGCATAATTTATGTCAATAACATTCATGTTAAAGAACAACTATAGCTGCTATGATTGTTATCAAACTATATTAGTACTAATATCTTTATACAAAATGTAGAGATTTGTGTAAATACTTTCACATAAAACATAGGTGTAGCAGATAATGAACTGTAAATATTGGATGTAATGTAAGCTGAATGTAAACATTGGTTTGAACGAACCTATAAGGTAATCTATTCGTAAACGTTTTGAAAAGTTGTTAATGATTCTTTGCCCAGGTCAGTGCTGAAAATGGTCTTTGGACATGAAACAGTGTTTACTATGTAGCAGAAAATTTCAAGGAACTCATTTAGGAATATTTTCCCGTATAATGGCCACAACACTGAAAATGCCCAATATTTTTCCCATATAGTTTTCAAGAGACACTCTATGGGTAAGGAGTCATGCAGTCAAAAGGCTGTCATACGACTCTGAAGTACTGTAGCTCATGGCAAAAAAATTCCCAATGCAAGTTAATTTACATTCAATCTTCCAAGCTCCTTTCTTGACCTGCCATATCTGAACAACCATCACACTGAGTAATTCAACCTTTAAACAGCGGGAGCTTTAGTGTACAACATAAGACCTGCAGACTGTTTGGCATTCAAAAATATTATATCGCAGTTGTGAACATGTAGATGTTAGGACTTTTCTACATGCCTACTGAAAATTATATACCTTAAGTGAAATATTGGCTTCCCAGATAGCTGGCCAGCTCCTAGAACCCCAGGAGCCTACCTTAACGTTTTAATGCTAAATAAACTTAACTCCCCCAATGTCTCAACCATAAGTCGTGACTGCTCCCAAAACAGCTACTACAGAAAACACAGCTTGTGGATTCAGGTACTTAGTCAGATAACACCATTTCTTTTTTTTTTTTTGACAAACCCTAAACTATTACATGTACCAGATAAACCTGCAAGACCAGACTGAAATATGGCTGAACTACTTACCTCTCTTAGGCATTTCCTAGTGTTCACAGCAATCCAGACTGTGAAAAAATCCAGTCACTCATGCCCTTCCCATTTACCAGTAGTCACTTGTGAGCATGCGGGAGTGACAGCCATCACTCACTGGCCGCGCAAAGCACGCGAAGTAAGCTCCGATGAAGATGTAATGGCCATCACTCTCTGGCCTAAGAAAGCCTGTGAATAAACATCGATGAAGCTGAATAAAAAATTTTATTTTCTTGTTTCCCAAACTACTTAGCCATAATGGAAAATTAATAAACATCGTTAATGTGGCCCAAGTAATGTAAAACAAGGACTACTAGATGGCCCACGTAACCTAAAACCAGGACTACTTTGCTGAGGAAAAAGAGAGAAAAGGGGGGGGCACTAAAACAACCAACTACGCTGAACACTGCCAAGTAAAGACATGCCATTCACACTAAGCTTCCCATCTGCCATCTGAGAATGCATGCTTTGGTGCGTGAAATTTAAATCCTACTTACCTACCTGAGAGGTCTTGTCGTTTTGGTGAAACAAAATGAAAACTTGTGCTTAGGTGACCCCAATAACCATCACTGCCATATCACTACTTTTCTTTCACTTCTTTTCTTCCCCAGTTTTTTTTTTTTTATGTATATAAGGAGGTCCTTCACGAGACAAACTACCACATTACTCAGCCCACATTTCCCCCACATATACTTCTACTCCCCAAAAGGGGGATATATATATATATATATATATATATATATATATATATATATATATATATATATGTCAATAAATAAATAAATATAATACCACACAGTAATCAACAGTTCCGCACACCCAGTTATTAAACCAAGGCCTACCTGATCACTGGAGTACCTACAGGTCATCATGGACATAAGCCTGCATTATAACATGTTCAACCAAAATGTGATTCCTTACCCAGCTGGTCTTGCCTAAGTCCCTTAAGCCCCTCTTCACCCCTTACCTCATTTCCTCCCAATCAACCCTCCTTCCATTTAACCCTTTCACCCCCCCACCCTCTTACCTCTCACTAATATATCTGTCAAACCCCCTACTGATGATGTCCCAGGACAAATCGGTTCGTTGACAAACCTCATTTAACTTTTTTCTTAAACTCAATGGGGATGGATGAGACACTATCAGATTATTCTCCAAACACCTAAGGAATTACATCCAAATGAAGGTCTAGCCAAATAGAAGTTAATTGTTACTTCAGTACTATAGCAGGAGCATGACTGCTTTAAAAGCCTAAAGTAATATTCACAAAAAAAATAAAGGATTAATGGGATTTCAGAAATGTAGCTCACATTTTCAAATGTGCTACTTTATGAACTATTACAATATACATGTATTCCAGAAAGTTTTATCTGTTACTTTAAAATTTACAAGGGTATAAAAAGGTTCTTTGTTTAAAAAGGATATTCAGAAAATCACATAGCGATTCCATTGCTAGTTAAGTTCCCTGTACAGTCATAGCCCTCTTACGTTCTATGGTTCTGATAAGGAAGCCACAGAACCATAGGACTGTTAGCACCATCACTGCTCATTGACTGACAGTTCTAAGACAGCTGAACCCAATTACAATACAGAGCCCAAACACAATGCTTTTAGCGGCTTGCATACTATTGAACGGTGATGTTCATACTTTGAGAAGGAGCAGTACCGTAGAGCCCAGGGAAACAGAAACAGATGCACCAAAAATGAGACAAGTATTTTGAACACCCACTATAATATTAATTAATCGAATGCAGTAGCCACACTGAATATCTCTGCCGCCATAAAGCTCAGAACTGATACACCAACATTGCAGGATATTTCCCATGCTAAAAACAGTAATACTTAAGCTCTCCATATGTGAAAAATATGATTAGAATTTAAATATGTTTCCATTATGAATCAGGAAGAAGGGATTAAGACAGATGTTCCACGATAATGGTAAAAATGTTAGCTGAAAAAGACAAGGCCCGTTCCCATGGCCTTACATTACCAGCTTACTGCTATGTGTCTTTGTTTAAATAATTGCAGTTTGTTACCAATTGTTTAATACTGCTGCATTAAAATTGTTATTTATTTATCTTTTGATGATCAGGCAAGTCCCATTAGGCTAGTAGCCACTTTTTGGGGGAGACCCGAGATGGCATTTATACTACTAGGGGAAATTTGGCCAAGGTATTGAGGAACTGTTTTCGATAGGTGCTGTGAGATCTTTTATATCCACCTGGGCTATCACCAGCCCAAGCAGATAGAGCCTCAGTTTAACAACTGAAGGATGGCACACTCAAGAGTATATCATCCCCCTTTTGCCGCACAGCAGTGTCAATAATTGATCTACCTGGTGTGGAAACAGAACCTTCAGCCTTCTGCACCAAGGGTGAGTGTGCAACCTTTTGCACCACTAACACTGCTGCTTAAAAAAAAGTGAATGGGGTCAACATATTATGGATACAGATTACTCAGCACAGTGCTAATGGGTAATTAAGCTATTGATAAGAAAGCATAGAATGCCCTCTCAAAGAGGAATGTTGTTTCATATTAAGGCTAATTCCATAATGTTTTTCTTTTTTAAAAATTGACGGTAGGCATCTTGCAAAACCTTTGATGAAACTCGATGTCAAACGTATTGGGTGATAATTATTTATATTATGTAGTATCCTGTTTGTGGATAGGCATTATATGTGCCAGTTTCCAGGACAGGGCAACTATACTTCACTCAAGTAAATGACCAAAGTAAATAGTAAATTGACCGGGAAGATTTTAATGAAGATATAACACTGCGGTAGGAGTGACGGATGCATTTAAGGTGGAGGTGGGATTACATCAAGGATCAGCTCTGAGCCCTTTCTTATTTGCAGTGGTGATGGACAGGTTGACAGACGAGCTCAGACAGGAGTCCCTGTGGACTATGATGTTTGCAGATGACATTGTGATCTGTAGTGAGAGTAGGGAACAGGTGGAGGAGAACCTGGAGAGGTGAAGATATGCTCTAGAGAGAAGAGGAATGAAGGTCAGCAGGACTAACACAGAATATATGTGTGTGAATGAGAGGAAGGATAGAGGATTGGAGAGGATGCAGGGAGTAGAGGTGGCGAAGAGGAATGAGTTTAAGTACTTGGGATCAACAGTTCAGAGTAATGGTGAGTGTGAAAGAGAGGTGAAGAAGAGAGTACAGGCAGGATGGAGTGGGTGGAGAAGAGTGTCAGGAGTAATTTGTGACAGACGAGTACCAGTAAGAGTGAAAGGGAAGGTTTACAAGAGGGTAGTGAGACCAGCTCTGTTATACGGGTTGGAGACAGTGGCATTGACAAAAAGGCAGGAGTCAGAGCTTGACGTGGCAGAGATGAAGATGTTAAGATTTGCACTGGGTGTGATGAGGATGGACAGGATTAGGAATAAGTATATTAGTGGGTCAGCCCTGGTTGGAAGGTTTGGAGACAAAGCCAGAGAGGCAAGATTACATTGGTTTGTATATGTGCTGAGGAGAGATGCAGAGTATATTGGGAAAAGGATGCTAAGGATGAAGCTGCCAGGTAACAGGAAAAGAGGAAGGCCTAAGATAAGGTTTATGGATGTCGTGAGAGAGGACATGCAGGTGGTTGGTGTGACAGAGCAAGATGCAGAGGACAGGCGGAAATGGAAACAATTGATCTGCTGTGGCGACCCCTAACGGGAGCAGCCAAAAGAAGAAGAAGAAGAAGATGGCAAGGGATGCTGTCAGGGCCCATTTTGTTATTAGCTCTTGATTTGACTATATCCTTTGTTAAAATAAGACACTTATAGTTAGAAACTTAAGTTCATATGGAGAAATTTTATTTTCTGACATAGCCAAATATCTATTTTTTTCCTGGACCACATTGCCAGGATCACTTACAAAGATATAAATAGATGTCAGTGGGCCAACTTTAAAGTGACTATTTATCTGTTGATTTCTGTATTTAAATAACTTTTTGATTACCTTTTTATTAACTAGCTCTTCCTTAAATTTAGCTTCAGCACAATAAATTGCATGATAAAGTCTCTTAACTGCCTCATTGTGTAACTACTTTGCATTCAATGTGTTATATTTCTTATATATACAGAATTTCCTCTTTTTGTGCCTAACTTTTCCAGTTTTGCATTTTACCATAATTGTGATTTATTGAAATACTTTGTGGCATTTGTACTAGACATTTTTTTCCAGGGGAGTATGACTGCCATAGTGTAAAAATTTCCAGAGGTTTGAGTAAATTGTCCACTGCTGAGTCACTCCATTCACATTTCATTCACACTGTGCATAGCTTCTAAGATGCATCATGGTGTTTTTGCATCACATGCAAAGCTCTTGTCCTTTTGACTACTCCCAGTCATTCACAGTCATAACCATGTTTATGCTAATTTAAGCCCACTTAGCCCGCCCATATCAGTGACTGCCTCCAAACAAACAGAAGAAGAACACTAACAAAACAGATGCCTGGATTGCCAGGGAACATACCAAAAATACAATATAAAAGGAATAAATGCTTGGATTTAAGTTTCTTACTACAGAATACCACAGAAAACCATACAACACAGTCAAAAATGTTTGAAACATCTGCATCTCACAGTTGTGGGTGTGTTAATCTAGACCTCCCTTAGGATGCATACACAAATGCCTGTCTCCAAAAATACACTACAGGAAAAATAACAAAACTATCACCTACTTGGCTAGGTACATACCAGTGATGTTGCAGGAAAAAAAAAAGCACAACATGGGTAAAAGTGTTTGAAACAGCAACCACTCATAATCACAGCTAAGTTTATCCTGATCTAAGCCCCCTTGCACTGCCTACAAAAGCAATTGCCTCCAAATACAAACATTACAAGGAAAATAATAAAACTGGCACCTAACTAGAATAGGTACACACCAGCAATACAAATTAAATATAGTAAAAGTTAGGATTAAAGTAAAAAAGACATAGAAATAGTAAAGCACAGTTACTGTGACTGAAACCTTGGGAGTTATGGGGAACATTGATTTTCTGATTTATTCGGTGGTAACTAGAGTACAAATATAAATACCAGGGGCTGTTATTAACCATATTTTGCTTGTGCCTGGTTATGTTAACCAAATTCACAGGCTATTATTTTGCTAATACCTATTTGTGATACAAAACCACTTAAGAAGGTGCTTAAAGTTCTGTTGTTTCATACATAGCACATAAAAGTAGATTTGTGGGCCAATTAGCATGTGAGAAGATAGAGGTTAGAGGCCAGAATAAGGTAAGAATACAAAGTAAGAAACATGGATGAGATAAGTGAAGGGAGATATAGCCATGTTAAGAAAATAAAGGTTGAGCCTACAGTCATATAGAAAAGTAAAAAATATGTGTAATAACAAAAAAGGAAGACATATTGTATGACTTGTGGAATGAAAAGGTTAAGCCATATAAATCATGATCCATTCCTGAGCAATAACTGAGCTTTTCATATTACACACCCTTGTTTTCCAGTTTTGTACATGTTTTACCCTTTGTTTCTCAAATAACTAATTGGGGGTACAAGGTCAATGCTAGAAAGCATGAAAGATACCAACATAAAATAAGTGTAGATAGAGCAAGTAGAGGAGGTGCTTGAAATAAAAGGTAGGCAGTGAAAATGATATAAAGGATGTAATTTTGTGTGAGATCCATCTAACAAGGTCCTTGTGTTCATGTCCATCAGGAGACAGCTCACTATGAAGTATGAGTTTGTAACTGCTACTCTTCTCAGCTAACTAGACATGGAAGGAGCTATAGTACATGGCCAAAAACATGCCAGGTACAGCACAGTAAGGGCAAAAAAATGAGAGAAAAAGTTTATAGTACTTGCAGCTATTTTCAGTAAAAACTGAAAATCATTATTTCAACTGATCCAGATAATGCAGCCCAACTATATGCTAAATTCCTAGCCGGCTTTCCTCTTCCATCTTCTCATGACATATCAAAGTCCTAAACACAAGACTTAAATGAGCTATTTGACATCTATCTCTCATATCTCTACATTTGTTTTCAGAAGTACCAACAAACTCCTTTGATGCATTTGCATTTTGCAAATCTAGAGCAGACTGCATTCACTGTCACCTAAGTAAATCTTGTGGTACCTATATTTTATTCCATTTCATCCACATATATAACCATTCCATCTCTGTGGACTACATGTTCATCCTGAAAAAGCTTATTGATCTCAACATTATAAAACTTATGTTTAAGCTAATTTCTGCCAACTATACATAATACCTGAAGGAGAATTGGCTCAAACCACTTCCTGCCTTAAAGCTTTTAGCCTCTTAAGTGGTCTGCAACAAGGTCTCTGGTTACAGTATTATTACTTTTATGCTAATCATAAATGACAATTCACCTATAATTCACTATAATTTTTCATAATCTGAGACTGCAGTTTATACTAATAAAAATAATTTCTATGCTACCAAATAGAGTTGCAACTAAAAAGTATAAATTACTTGTTTCTCAACTTGCCTCAAATTTCAGTGCTATTTAGCTTCCCCATAACACACTGTATTAGTTTCACATGAAATCTTGCACTGCTTTCTTTAAGACTTTGTATCCTTGACATTAACATCCCATGATTCATTACATTTATGATATGGGTACTTGAAATCACCTATAGAACTGATTATTGTGAAGAGAAAATCTAGTTCATTTTCACAGCTGAATGGTTGATTGAGGCTAGAATGATATGAAATGAAATCTTCTGGCAGACTAAGGTGAAGGAGTGCCTGCAAAAGTACATGAAGCTACTCTTATTAAACAGTTAGCTAAATATCTGCACTTTCTGCAGCTGAAAGTGCCCATTATAATTGCTATAAAAGAAGGCTAAGAACACAAAACTTGTGATAATCGATGGAATAATGCTGCTTAGTAACAGATTTTAAAGTAATCTATGATTTGGAGTACTGATATTTTAAATTAATTAAAAAGGAGAGCCTACAGAAGAGGACAGAGTATTATAATTTTTTTTGAAGACACAAAGAGCATCCCAGGAAAAAAAGAGAAAGATAAACAACTACAGCAGATACCCTCTTATCTAGTCTTGCTGGGGCCGGACCTTAGGCTGGATAAACAAATGGCTAGTTAATCAGAAAATGTATACAAAATAGTATTTATAGGTTATAAATCAGCTAGAATAACAGGATTTGTGTTATGCATTTTTCTAAAGAATATGAAGTCTAAAATGCAAATGTAAAAGTCATGGGCAATCAGAATCGCCATTTAGCTGAAACACCTGATGTTCATAAGGGTCATTTGCATATATCCCATGTGCCTCTGTTACAGGAGGTTTGGGAGGTCACTCTTTGGAAGATCTAGCTTGGCTGGAGTTTTCATTTAGTTTTTTTCTGATTGTTTTTTCAGTGTGACCTTCTAACACTTTGTTTTAATTTGTTATTTAGGATATTTTGCAATCACCCTAATGCAAATGGACATCAGCTGGGTATAACAACCCTATGTTTCTTAATTTTTGTCAAACACTCTACTTATGCTATGTTGAAGAGGTCATAAGAAGGCTGAAATGTGCATATCCATAGCTAGTGGGGTTTGGCTTTATTGGCCTGAAATTGTCCATTAAAATGACTTCAAATGTAGAAGTCATAGGTAATCAGAATCACCATATAGCTGAAACATTTGATGTTCATAAGGGTCATTTGCATATATCCCATGTGCCTCTCTTACAGGAGTTTTGGGAGGTCACTCTTTGGAAGATCTAGCTTGGCTAGAGTTTTCATTTAGTTTTTTCTGATTGTTTTTTCAGTGTGACCTAACTCTTTGTTTTAATTTGTTATTTAGAATATTTTGCAATCACCCTAATGCAAATGGACATCAGCTGAGTATAACAACCCTATGTTTCTTAAGCTTAGTCAAACACTCTGCTTATGCTATGCTGAAGAGGTCATAACAAGGCCGAAATATGCATATCCATACATAGTGGAGTTTGGCTTTATTTGCCTGAAATTGTCCATTAAAATGACTTCAAATGTAAAAGTCATGG
This sequence comes from Protopterus annectens, assembly GCF_019279795.1. Classification (NCBI taxonomy): domain Eukaryota; kingdom Metazoa; phylum Chordata; order Ceratodontiformes; family Protopteridae; genus Protopterus; species Protopterus annectens. The sequence goes on from NC_056728.1 coordinate 1,096,746,868, forward strand.
GCAATCAGAATCACCATATAGCTGAAACACCTGATGTTCATAAGGGTCATTTGCATATATCCCATGTGCCTCTGTTACAGGAGGTTTGGGAGGTCACTCTTTGGAAGATCTAGCTTGGCTGGAGTTTTCATTTATTTTTTTCTGTCATTATTTAGCTCAGAGCAGGCAGAAGTGTTGTTTTCTCTGTAGTCTTTTGCTAGGGCTGTGGCAGAAAATTGATGGCCAGTTGAAGAAGAGGCCAGTTAAAGAGAGGCTGGAGGCTGGTTAAGGAGAAGTTGGATAAGAAGGAGTCTCTCCCCTGATCAGGCCATTTAGGGATAGAACTGAGTAAAAGTTGTTAAAGCTACTAGTCATGCTGCAGGAATGTTTGCATTGCACAGGACACCGTGGTAAGTTATAATATATTTTTTCAATTTCTCCATATAATGGGTCTTAAATTATCTCCATCTACAATTACACAAAAGAAAGCCATCTCAGTTGTTGTTGGTCAACAACCCCTCCATCTACTGTGCAAGTCGCAAGTCTCTTGGAATCTGGTCCCTGGTGTATGCCTGTTTTATAGATAAGTCTTATATTAGAGTAAGTTACTTACACTAGGGAAGATCTTTTAGAATTGGGGAAGGTTTATGCTTTCGGTTGTGTATAGAATAGGTGTGGTGAACTATGTATTTTATGTCAAATCTAGTCTGATGATTACCAATAGCACATGGTGAATGTGCTGTAACACAGTGCTGCTCCTATGGTTACATGGCATAATGAGGAGTGCTTTTCGACTGAATATCTTAATAGATTTCATAGTCACGTTCCTGGAGTGTGATTTGCACAGTTTTATCAGAGAAGTGTATGAGTAATGCTTATTTAAAAAGACAGGCTTATTCTTTCCACATGAAGGCAATGTGTTATGGTATTGGTGAGGACTGGGTGAGGACTAGGTTGAAGTCTGAGTGATTATAAGAAAGCTGGGTGAGAGCCCAAATCTGTTTATTTATTTAGTTAAGAACAACTACTTAACAGTCATCCTACTCAGTCTCAGTGGAGACATTCACCCCAACCCTGGACCCTCACCGTTTCAGGACAACACAATCAGTGCTCAAAACCCCTCTTTTAATATCCTCAGAAAAAGTAATGATCTACTCATAATAAACTTAAACATTAGAAGCATTTTAAACAAAATACAGGAAATTCATGCAAGCCTATTTCTATATTCCCCTGACATAGTGCTTCTGACAGAAACCTGGCTCAAACCAGATATCCTTGATAATGAAATTCTTCCCACTGGCTATAGTATGCTCAGGCAGGATAGGAAAACAAAAAGGGGTGGTGATATAGCCATACTCTTCAAAAAACATCTTACATTAGAGAGGGTTAACCTTACCCCCCCCCCCCCCGCACACACAATATCTCCAACTTTGAAATACTCTTGGCTAAAATAAAACTCAACCAAAATAAAAATATCAAAATCATAGGTACCTATATTCTTCCTGGCAACAACATAGACAAACTTGAAATCATCCTACAATGGTCCTCCAATAACCTCCCACAAGAGACCGTTCTACTAGGGGACTTTAATATTAACTGGTACTCCTGCAACTTTGACTACCCTACCACCCATATCAACCTCTACGGGTTTACCCAATTAATTCAAACCACAACAAAGTTTGATAAAACTACTAAAAAGGAAACTAACCTTGACTGGATTCTCACCAACTACTCCACACTTTCCTATAGTTCTTGAACCTTCTCTGATTCACTCAGTGACCACCTCCCAACCTACATTATACATCATCAGGCAAATCCTACAAAAAAAAATCTACTTGCCAAATTCGCAACACCAAAAACTTCAGGCCTCAAGATTTCATAACATCCTTTAAGGTCTGCAACTGGAAACCCCTCAGAATTTTATCCCTGGACAGTGCAGTCGACTACTTTAACACCACATTTTTTAAATATCTTAAATAACATGGTCCCTATCAGGACAATACAAGCAAAATCTAATTACTCTCCTTGGCTCACTAAACAGACAAAATTACTCCTAAAAGAAAGGGATAAAGCGTGGCACGAATGGACCCACAAAAAATCAACAGTTACTCACCAGAAATATCTCCAACTAAGAAACTAAACCAAAACCCAAACAAGACTTGATAAGAAGAATTACTATACTAGCTTACAAGCTAAATACCAAAATAATTTGCAAAAATTCTGGACCACTTTAAATAAAATACTACGACCAGGTCAAACTAAGACCCCTCAACCAACAGCAAGTAATCCCCTAGAAGGTATTGCTACCCAGTTTAATAAATACTTCATTAACTCCATCAAAATCCTTACTAACCAAAACTTCCCATCACTGACCATCAATCTAACTTCTCTAATAGATAATAACAACACTTTAAAACCAGTCCCAACCCACAGCATACAGAAATACTTGCTCAGGTTAAAACCCACAACCCTGGCAGCTGACAGTCTAGCCTCAACATACTTAAAAATAGCAGCTGAAGCCATCTCCTATCCAGTTGCCCTACTAATTAACCATTCCATATCCGAGCAATGTATTCCCACTCTCTGTAAAATTCCTCACATCATATCCGTACACAAAGGAGGTCCCTCCACCGACTTCTCTAACTATCAGCCCATAGCAATCCTATCCCCTCTATCAAAAATCCTTGAAAAGTGTGTTCACACCCAAATACTTAATCATCTCCTAGACAATAAATTACTTACAAATACTCAGCACAGCCCTTATTAGCTTCACCAACACCATCAGTCAACTTAGAAATAAAGGTGAGCTAGTATCAGCAATCTTTTTAGAATGATCAAAAACCTTTGATACAGTGTCTCATAACAAACTGCTGACTGCCTTGTCCAAACTTGAACCTAAGCTACTCCACTCTAACCTGGTTTTAGAACTACCTCATTGATCGGCAACAAGTGGTACGGTGGAACAAAGCTCTTTCTCCGTTACTACCAGTGACTATGGGCGTGCCTCAAGGGTCTATTCTCGGCACCCACCTTTTTAACTTGTTTACAAATCTCCATAATGTTACAACTCTAGCCACCCTTATACAGTATGCAGACAACTCCACTGTCATATGTTCTGCCCCAACTCTACCTGAACTACAGAACCTAACCCAAACATCCTTCAACGCTATTGAATCATGGTTGGCAAATGCCCAATTAATCTTGAACCCAAATAAAGATAAACTCATGCTCTTCCACTCCACTAAATTCAACCCCCAATTCACTTACTTCAAAATCACATCCAGTAATAAGACTTTGATTGAACCAGTACCATCCACCCAACTTCTTGGGGTTGTTATTGATCAAAAGCTGAAGTTCGACTTGCACATTGCCCAGACTATAAAAAAAGTACACAAGAAAATAGGTACCGTATACAGATGTAAAAACTACCTAACCACAAACTTTAGAATAACCACAGCCAGAAGTATTCTTCTGTCAACTTTACTATATACTTCACCCATGCTTACTTACCTCTCCAAATCACACATAAGCAAGCTAGATGCCTGCTATAATAAGATAGCAAAATTTGCCACTAGCTGTCCTCCTAGAACCCATCACTGTAAGGCCCTAAGACAACTATCTTGGTTAGAACTACCCCACCAACTCATTCTCACACAACTCTCTACCGCCCACCAAATGTACTATAAACCTGATAAAACACCAGCTCTACAAGGCCTCCTCAATCCCCATATAAGTACCCGTCCACTAAGATCCATCAGTAAAGGTCTAACTGAAGTAACCAGGAGTAAAAATAACTCAGATGACTCTCTATACTCCTACTACATTGCTAAATTGTGGAATGCCTTACCACTTGAAATTAGAACTATAACTAGCTTAAAAAATTTCAAGCATCACATTAAAGCCCACCTCACCAATTCCTGGACTTGTACATGTACTGGGCATGGGTAGCCCAAACCGTAGAACTAGCTGATTTCAAAATTTTAATTGCATATGTAATGAGTATTGAATTTAAGTCATATGACTACCTTATGTTGTTTTTTTTTTCTTTCTCACTGTTAATATCTATCAGATTTTAAGTCTTCAGTTTGCTATGCTACCTGTATATAAGACTGTAATTGCACTCTTATTGTAAACAATGTCACTACCTGCTACTACTGTAAGAACTGTCTTCTAGAAGCATTGTTATACAAGATTATTGGTCTTGTCTCCCACTTGACCTGTTTATTCTGTTCTAGTCTTTTTACCATTGTGAATGTCTGTTACTATTTATTTCTTTATTGCATTATACAATTTTCCTTCTACTAACAAAATACTTTACTAACAATGGAGCTTTTCTCCCTGGGCCACCACTGAAAAAGGGTTTTATGCTCAGTCAGACTCTCCTGGTAAACAAATGTAAAATAAAAAAAATGTGTTTGCTGGGAAAGTCTGATTGGATAATATTATCTGTTTTCAATGGAGGCTCAGGGAAAAAAGATCCACAAATATAAGAACAGACGATACACACACATAGGCAAAAACTGACAGCATATTATAATATACTGTAAATACAGAGAGTAATACAAGTATTAAAACACATATGACATGAAGAATAATACATATATACCATATCTAAAAGAAGAGAATACAATATCATGTAGCACTGAAATATGCTGACGTTATAAGTGAGTGAGTTCATTGCTCATTCATAAAGTAAATGTCAGAGTGGAACATTTAAATAGCCGACAAAGAGGAGAGAAAGAGGAGAGGAAGGGAGGGGAGAGTGTGACATAAGTATTTGTTAAAGGTAATAAGTGGATCATATATGGGAGACAGGAGAAATACTGAGTAAAAGCAAGATTAAGAGCAAGGGAAATAAGAGTAAGAGAAATAAAAACAAGGAAAGGGACAGATAGGATGTACAGAGGTATTACAGGACAAAGAGCTGAAATGATTAACCAGGAAAGCAGCATGTGCAAAGCTGGGAGTCTGGGATGAAGTATTTTAGTTGCAGCTTAAATAAATAAATATTATGTATTGTGATGATTGACATGGGGATTATATTCCTGAGTATTGCTACACAGCATAACTACAAATTTTTGCCACCATTGTTGCAAGGTTTATAGATCTTAAGTAGATATTTGTCAAAACATTGAAGGTGATGATTTGAGAGTTAGTAGTAGAGAATTGCATTTAGAGCTGGGCAGGAAGTGGGACTGAATATAAGTCTGTGGGTTAAGAGAAGTTGAGTATAATTTACCTGATAGGATGATTCTATCCAATTTACAGTTTTTAGAGCAGAAGAATGATGTATTGTGTGACTTTTATTTGATGTAATCTAGCTACCTTGATGTAACACTATTCTAGTTTAGATTTTAGTTTTGTTAGGTTAATCGAGATGGAAGAGTAATATAATATAGAGACGAGTAGGTATGTAGTGGCAAGACTGACTCTAGTGGGTGGGCAGATTTGAAACCATATTGAGTGTCTTCTTCTTCTTCTTTCGGCTTTTCCCGGTTAGGGGTCGCCACAGCCGATCAACTGTCCGCTCATGATTGGCAGTGGAGTTTTACAGTGTCGAGTTGCCAGCCCGGCACCCAACCTTCCACAGAAGGCACACACACACATGCACTCACACCTAGGGACAATTTAGAGTGTCCAATCCACCTGCAGCATGTCTTTGGGATGTGGGAGGAAACCGGAGCACCTGGAGGAAACCCACGCGACCACAGGGAGGACATGCAGACTCCGCACAGAAGGCACCCCAGCCGAGGATCGAATCAGAGAACCTCTTGCTGTGAGGCAACAATGCTAACCACTGCACCACCGTGGTCACCCTGAAACCATATTGAGTGTAAGTTAGTAATTCTTCCTTTGAGATATGCTGGAGTAGCTGTTTATGGGCATGTTTTCTAATGTTTTTTGAGACAAGGGATAAGATGTCAGTAGGTCTGATATTAGATATATCAGCAGAAGTGCCTATTTTGTGGGGAGAAATAATATGGCATTTTTCCAGGCTACAGGAATGTAAGATTTCTGTGTTAACCTCTTTATAATAATGGAGACTGGACATGCATTGGTATTCACAACAATTTGGAAGTATTCTGCAGGAAGGTTATTGGCAGATGTTGAGCAGGGCTTATGTTTGGATGATAACTTTTTATGAAGGAGATAGCAACTGATTTTGTGTAAGGGTGGAGGTATTAGCAGATGGGGTAGACGTATCAGAGGATTCAGGAATTGAATCATTATTGAGGGCAGCTATGCTGTCTATGAAGTATGAATCAAACTTGGTGGCTGTTTCTAAGAGGGGTTATTGGGACAAGGGTTAGGGACATAGTTAGTTCCTGGGTATACAATTTGTTCAATGGATGACTAGATTTTTGGGGTTATATATACAGTTGCTTTATAAATTAGAATAGTATTGTTTCTTATCAAGGTTGACTTCCTTTTTGGTAAGGTTGTAAAGTTCTTTAAAGTGCTGGAGGTTTTGTAGAGTTTTGAGTCTATGCCACTCTTTCCGTGTTTTGTCTCTATTTTATATAAATTGTTTACTCTTATTAGTAAGCCAAGGGGCAAAGTTAGGTTTCACTCACTTTCAACATAGTGGTACAAGACTGTTTAAGATGTTTAAAAAAGTTGAATTGAACCTTTCTACTCCCTCATCTAATGACAATGTTTTAGCATAGTCTAGTTAAATGAGCTGCAGAAATTATTCAGGGTTAATCTTTGAGAGATTTTAAGTATTTTATATACTTGTTGTTTGGAATGGTGAGTAATATGTCTGATAGCATATGTAAGGCAGTGATCACCAAGGGATTCAGGAAGGGTTCTTGATGCAGTGTAGTTGCAAGGATCAGAGACCAGAATCAATGGGATTTGTTATAGCAAGTAGGAGAAATAATAAGCTGTTTGAAGCCATGAAGGTTGATGCTAGAAAAAGGATAGTTAGAAGTAAAAGTACTCCAGTTGATATTGACATCACTTAGGATGATGTTTCACTAGTAATATAGTCTGAGATCCAGTAAAGGGTGTCGTCAAGGGTAGATACATTGTTTCCATGAGGAATACATTGAGCAATTATACAAAAGAGTTTGTGGTAATTTAATTTTATGCTGGAGATAAATAACTCTACATGTTTCTGCAAGGGTAGATGAGAACTCCTTCTCCTTTTTTATTTATTTATTTATTTATTTTTTGTTTGTTTTGCCTGTCAGGTCTAATGGTAATGTATCCTGAGGAAGAATGTCTGTGTATATTATATGAGGTTTTTGCCATGTCTGAGTAAGGGCAACAATATCTGATGTATAATGAGAGGTCCAGGAATGCTGTAATGTGATTTTTAATACAAATGCTACATATACAGTTTAGTTGCTTGGAGTTATTAGAGGTGACCAGAGGGGATGTGGGTGTAAGAGGAGTAGAGGTTGAAGAAAGGTTAGGATGTGTATCACTACATAATTTATTTGTTGAAGAATTTTGGAGATGGTGAAGAGTTTTTTATGGTAATTTTTATTTTTATTTTTTGTTTTGCTCTAAGGTCCTGCTGAGAAGTGAGAATAATTTTGTGTTTAAAGTAAAGTGTAGGCGAGCTGCTAAACAGATGTGGAGCAATTTTTGGAGAAGAGGTTTGAGTATCATGGTTTAAATGGAGGCTTATTGTAGATGAGGAAATTTTAGTGTATCAATAATCTGATAGTCTGTGTGGAGAGACAGTAGTAAAAGTAGAGAAGTTACACTAGTGAAGTGCTTATTTACTTGTGATGAGATGGGGAGGCAATGATGTCATAACGTTAGGAACAAAGAGATATATAGGAGTTAGAGTGAGGTTAGGAATAGTTAAAAGGGATAAGAATAGTCATTGTGTTTGATAAACGTGAGATAGGGGTTTACTGGAAACAAAGAACAATACCAAATGTAAATACAAGTCCACTGAAAGTTGCCTTCTCAAGCAATACAGTAAGTGGAAAAATAATACAAATAACAAACAAAACAAAAAATAAAAACTAACAAAATGATAAAATGAACTATAAGGAATGCCCCAGCATATCTTTACCTCCTCCAAACTTTAATTGACAACCACCATCTCAGGTCTCGGAACATATCTGGCAAACAAAGTGAGATAGGCAGGGTTTATTTATTGTATTTATTTATTTATTTATTGACATTTATTAACGGGGTTGGTCCAGCTGGGCTTGTGGCCCATTTTCAGTGGAGACGCAAGGAGAAAAGCTCCAAAAAAACACAAATAGTTTACAGAAAATCAAACATTTGAGTAAAAAATATGGTCAAAATCAGCTATACAAGAATGTTAGAGAGAGACAAAGTAGATATGCAAACACATGATTTATACGGGTCTATATTAGAAGCCTGAAAAATAGTTTGAGCAAATCGGAATTGAGCGACACATATAGCGCTAACTTCAGTAATGGTGAACATCCAAAACCGCGGAACACGAAATGTCGAATTGTCATGGTTGGCCCATCTGCGGTATAGCTCCATAAGGTAAGTGTGTTATAGTTACGGACCTTAGAGTTAGGGTGCGGTTTAAGGTAAGTGCATAGATAGGTAATGTATGTAAGGTTTAGTGCAGGGTTAGAAGTAGAGTTTTAAGTGTATGTGTGTGGATTATTTGTTTTGTTTGGGTATATGTCTGTAGGGTAAGTGTGCGATAGTTACAGACCTTAGGGTTAGGGTGCGGGTTAAGTTAAGTGCATAGATAGTAATGTATTTAAGGTTTAGTGTAGGGTTAGAAGTAGGGTTTGGTTAGTGTATGCATGTGTTTTATGCATTATGTTTGGGTATGTAGTATGTAGCATGCAGTGGTGTTGGCCGACTATGACGATTCAAGATTTTAAATTTCATGGTTTAGGGGGTTTGGCGTATTTGCGGTTCGGGCTCTATGTGTCGGTGTTGTAGTATTCGCTCAAACAGGTTTTTGGTTTCCTAATATAGACCTGATTTATACATATCAATATTTCTACAGACTTAAATATATTCACATATTTACAAAAAGAGTTAAGTCCAACAGTATTGATTGTAGAGTTTAATAAGTATCCACAATAGTGGAGTACTTAGCTGTATGTGGAGGGACTGAAAAGATATATAGTAGGGTTGTGGGGAGCTTAAGTAGGGGCTTGACAAGAACATATTTTGGAGTTGAGTAGATGAAGTTTGAGTTTTTCTTTAAAGTGGGATGGGTGAATGATGGAACAAATGTCTCTTGGGAGTTTGTTCAAGGCTTGGGCGACGGAGTGTTTATATAGGAGTTTGCCAGCTATTTTAATTTGGGTTGGTAGATTTGTAGTAGTTGCTGATTAGAGAGGAGTGTAGACAGAAATGAAGGAAGAAAGAGCAGGGCAGGATGAAGGTTTGTAAAGAATGAAGTGTAACATTTGAAGTTGTGACAGCAATAGAAGATGGGGGAATTCTAACCAGTGGAGAGTATTTAGGGCAAGGCAGTGATGTGTATTGTATGAAGAGTTTGTGATAAATTTAGCTATCTTATGGTAAGTTTGTTGGAGTTTGTTTAAAATAGTAGTTTGGATGTTGTTGAGTACTGAGGAAGCATATAGAAGGGAGGGGAGAAGAAGAGCTTGTGCAAGGGAGAGTGGCATTTGTAGTTAGAATTTTTTGTTGCGATACAGAAAACTAAGTTTCTGGTGAGTCTTTTTTATACTTTGGAGAATGTGCAAGTTCAATTTGAGTTTGTCATCTATGATAACCCCAAGGTGTTTAGTGTGAGCTTTAGGTTGGATAACAGTGTTATTAGAGGAAATAATAGTAAGGTGGATTTGAGGTGAGAGAGAGATTGGGGGAAAAATAATAAGTTTGGTCTTTTTAGGGTTGAGAATGAGTAGATTCCTGGACAACCACTGTTCAGTGGATAGGAAGGCCTGTTGAGTAAGAGTGTGGAGATTGGAGATATTGTCTGAGATGGAGATGAGAGTCAAGTCATCTGCATATTGGATAAGTGAGGGTTCCTATTACGTTGTCGAATCCTTGAAACTTCGAACCTGAGAACATCAAACTCAGATGTTCGAAGTTTCAAGAATTCGAACGTAAAACAAATAAAAAATAAAAAAACTAAAACCTACTTAACTGTTGCAAGCAGGGGCACAAGCCCCCCTGCACCCCCCCACTTTTTAAATATACCAACTCTGAGATCACAATACAGTGTGGAAAGGGAAGATTTCCCTTTACCGCACTGTAGTGCGATCTCAGAGTTGGTATATTTAAATAGAAGAGGGTGTGGGGGTGCAGGGTGGCTTCCAACCCTGCTTGCAAGACTTTATTCTTTCTTTTTGTTTTTTGTTTTTTTTTGTTTTTTAGTGTTATCAAAGTTCTGACAGTTTGAACATAAGGGTTCGACCTTATGGTGTTCAAAATTTCAGACCTTCGATAACGTAATAGGACCCCAATGAGGGAGGATTGTTTACAAGAAGTATAGAGATCACTGGTAAAGGCATTAAATAGGAGGGGACCCAGGCTGGAACCTTGTGGTACCCTGGTTGGGACAGATATGAATGGAGAAGTGGAAGAGAGCCATTTAACAGATTGCTGCCTGCAGGATAAGTAACTGGAGAACCAGGCAAGGGAGGAAGAAGACAGATTGAGATCTGTAAGTTTAGATAACAGTAGGTGATGGGAGACTGTATCAAAGTCTTTGGAAAGGTGAAGGAAGAGACATTATATACGTTTGTTATTGTCTAGGGCCTCGGCAATGGTATGTGTAAAGGATAAGAGGGCAGTAGTTGTGCTATGGTTGGAATGGAAATCATGCTGAGTGGGAGTAAAGAGGTTATGCTGGAGGAGGTAGCTGAGTAGCTGTGAGTGGATGCATTTTTCAAGAATCTTAGAGAGGGGAGATACAATAGCTATAGGTCAGTAGTTAGATGGGTCTGTAGAGTTTCCACCTTTATGCAGGGGAATAGTGAAAAGGATTTTCCATATGGTAGGGACAGTGGATTCCTGACTATCTCTATTGATTAATATAAATAATGGATAGGCAATGGAGTTGGCAGCAAGTTTGAGGAAGGCAGGAGGTAGATTGTCAGTGGAGGGAGAGCAGGTTTGAGTTTGTGAAGAAGAGATCTGATGTAGGAAGTATGAACCGGATGTAAAGAGAATAGTTGTTAGAAGGATTGGGAGAGGTAGGCAGAGAAGTTGTGTTACAGTTGGAAGGTATGAGTGTTTGGTTTCTATAAAGTGGTTATTGAGAATAGTAGCAGTTTCCAGAGATGTATTTGGATAGGAGCAGGGAGTTAAGGGGCTGCCTAGAGAGAGAAGTTTGTTTATAGTATACCAGAACTTGCAAGGGTTGGATTTTTTTATTGAATTAGGCAGAGTTATAAAAGGACTTTTTGTCATTATTGGTTTGTTGTTTTTTGTAAGATTTCAGAGGTGTCTATAATTATGTAGCAGAGGTAATTCCTTTGTTTTGATCCAGTCTTTGCAAGCTCTATCTCCTTTTAGCATAAAGGACTTAGTTTCTTTTGAGAGCCAGGGAGCATAACTGGATTTTATTCCTACCTTCCTAGAGGGAGCAAGGGAGTTCAGGGTATTCAGAAAGATGCTATTGAACATAGTAACTGTGTCATTGAGTGGGATTTGTTTAAGGATGGACCAGTCAATGGTGGATAGAACAGAGATGAATTGGGCTACATTAAAATTAGAGAGTTTTTGGCAATCTCTATAAAGGTGGGATTTGGGGGGTTGGATAGTTTATCTAAGGACCGAAGTGGGGAGGTGGTTGCTAAGTTGGTCTGGTAGGGTAGTGGGGTTGTGGTAGTGGTGAGGGGAGTTGGTGAGTATCCAGTCAATTATGGAGCCAGAAGATGAGTTTTTATGGAGGCGGGTGGGTGAAGATATCAGTTGATGGAAACCATGCAGGTTGATGCTGTGTTGTGGAGAGTCAGTTTCAAGTTTAGACCAATCTAGGTTAACATCGCCTAAGATGGAGGTTTCATAGGGAATATTGTGGGAAAACCAGGATAAGATATTCTCTAAAGTGGATGAATTGTTTCCAGGAGGGATATAGATGGCGGCAACAGATAATTTTTTGTGAGGGTTAAGGTGGCAATTAAGGATAATGAGTTCAGCTGGGTGAAAGTCAGGGGAGGCTCAGTGTGGGACCTGTAACTATGCATCAGCAGGCAATCCTATGCAAATGAGGGGAATGATACGGAATCCCACATTTCACCTCAATGCTAGTCAGCACCCAACAATGTAAGACCAGGAATAGCTTGGTGCAAGCCTAGGAGTTAGCTGACATCATAGGGGGGTGTGTCAGGCATACTGTAAGTGGATTGGAGCCCTGTAGCTCCGGTTTGCCCTTAGCTTAGCAGAGCTAAGCAAGGGGGCATGTCTGAGGGTGCATAGCACTCTTTACATTGCCTAAGCGGGTGTGCATGCCGTGCACCAGGTTTTAAAGGAAAAAAAAAGTAAACCAGGAAATAGCATCTCTTTGCACATTTGAGCACTGTGTTTGTGCGGCGAGCCCCCAGGCTTAAACAGGAAGGCAATGGGAGGGGAAAAAAGCAGTAAAAAGGTAATCAGGGAGAATTAGCATAGCTGGCAGGTGAAATGTATCAGAATCAGCCAATTACACAGGCAGCAGACAAGCCCAGCCCAGAACACTATCATAAACTATGCAAACACCTTTCCTTCTGGTTTTTCCCACATACTTTACACCACCGGTGTATACAAGTAGGGGAATTTTAACAAACAAAAACAACAAAATGATAGGGGCTGCAATAGCTATCATACATCAACATGTGGAAGAGGCTGAGGGTGGTGAGGATGAGAATGCTGTTGACCAACCCACAGTGAGGAGATGGAGAAGAGTATACAGACCCAGAGTAACCTACCAGTGGCTACATGAGCTGAAGATAGTGGTGCACTATACGGTGGACAGGGACCTCCTACAAAAAATTGTTGAGCTGTGCTGGCCACGCCTGACACACAGAACTAACAGAGGGGAACCCATCCTAATGGATACTAAGGTATGTGTAGGCCTAAGAATACTAGCTGCAGATACCTTCCAAAGGCCAACTGGGGATATCATGGGGATCTCACAGGCAACAGCATCCATTGTACTCCACCAGTTCCTGAATGCCATGTCAGCACATGCCGGTGAGCACGTATATTTCCCCAGCACCCGTGAGGTGTTGGCCAGCAATATGCATCTCTGCCACCAATTAGCAGAATACCCTGAGGTAGTGGGTGCTATAGACTGCATGCACATATGCATCAAAGCCCCACCCAGTGAGCAGGGTATGGTCTACATCAACTGCAGGGCACCCCCCCCATCAACTACCAGGTCATGTGCAATGCCCAGGGCATAATAATGAATGTGTGTGCTGGCTGCCCTTGAAGCTATCATGATTCCCACATCTGGCATCTGACACAGCTGTGCCAGAGATTTGCCAGTGGGGACATCCCTTACGGTCACCTAGTGGGGGATGCTGGTTATGCACTGGAGCCGTGGCTGATGACACCCATCAGAAATGCACACACACCTGAACAAGAACTCTGTAAGGAGGCACACGTACAGACCAGAATTATAATAGAGTGTGTGTTTGGGATGCTCAAGTCATGATCATGGTGCCTGGACTCATTAGGTGGAGCCTTGCAGTACTCCACAGCTACATGTACTCAAATTGTCATCGTATGTGCCATGCTACACAATATGATCCTGTGGAAACAGCTGCAGCAGGAACAGCACGGGGTAGGGCCACACAGCCCCCCCACCATTGCCAAGGCCTGCACAGGCACAGAATGATTCGGAGGAGGAACAACCTGAGAATGCCCCAGTAGGCAGAAGGAGGCATGCCCAGTATGCCCTGGCCTTGGCAAAGAGGCAATGCATAGCACATACACTGACACAGTAGGGACCCAGGGAATGACACCTCTCTCTGACTCACACATACAGTAAAATGGATGCCAAACATGACACTACCTGTGCTCAACCATGCATAGGGAGTGTACTATGTGCATCCAACATAGGCAGCCCTCCAGCACCATCCTCAATACTGGAACACCCAAAAGGTAAGTCAATCCTCTTACCAATTGCCGAATGCAGTAGTATGCATTGTTACTTGTACCTATGGTATGGATGTGAGCATGCAAGGGAATTGGGTGGCTGAATGGGATGCCAGCAGATAGTAGACACCTGTAGTGGCAGCATGTGATCTGTAACAAATACTGGTGTCACCATAGTAGCCAGTACTACACATGTTGACAAAACCCACTGCAGGAAATGTGCTAGGCCACATGTGTGTTCATATGACACACACATGCCAGTCAGGGAGGTTCACATACCCAACAACAGTCTCAGCCAGCAGGGCAGGTGTAGACAAACACAAACAAAGACCATGCTAAGGCCTCTGAATGATGACCCTGGGTAACCTCCCCCCAGGCCTACACAGACAGACTATATCAGGTCAGGCAGTGGGATGTGAGTTCTGAAGGGTAAGAAGTCAGAAACTGATATGTAGGTCAATCAAATCTAAGACCTGTAGTACACTGATATGCCTCTAGTCAGCATGATAGGTTACAATACAGAAAGAAATGGAGTACCTGACATGCCACTACAGTCATACCAAATGTGTACAAGTGTCAGGTGTGATCCCCTCCCAATCCTATGTAGAAATGTAGAAACAGTCAGGTGTGCCTCCCCAATCCTATGTAGAAATGTAGAAACAGCCAGGTGTGCCCCCCATCCTGTGTAGAAATGTAGAAACAGTCAGGTGTGCCCCCCCAATCCTGTGTAGAAATGTAGAAACAGTCAGGTGTTCCCCACCTCCAATCCTAAGTAGAAATGTAGTAACAGTCAGGTGTGCCCCCCCAATCCTAAGTAGAAGTGTAGTAACAGTCAGGTGTGCCCCCCCCAATCCTAAGTAGAAATGTAGTAACAGTCAGGTGTGCCCCCCACAAATCTATGTAGAAATGTAGAAGCAGTCAGTTGTGCCCCCCAATCCTATTTAGAAATGTAGTAATAGTCTGGTGTGCCCCCCCAATCTGATGTTGAACCGTCAGGTGTGCCCCTCCAATCCTATGTAGAAATGTAGTAACAGTCAGGTGTACCCCCCTCCAATCTGATGTAGACACGTAGTAACATCTATGTGTAGGTATAATACCAGTGGAGTACAGATGACCTGAGGTGGCCAAGGTAGCAGGATAGATTGTAGCATTTCTACAATATGCAGGTATGCGTGTGTTAGGTTGGTGTGTGTTTCATATTGTGTGAGAGTGGTCAGTATGTATGCATGTTGAGACTTGACCTGGTGGCCATTGCCCACTACTGCCAATGACAGGGCCAAGTCCTCACAAATGCAGTGCCAAAGACAATGCTCCCCAGTATAACACATTGGTAGCAGTAAGCCATTGTAAATGTATGGCGGTAATATGTGTCACCATCTGAAAGATGGACATGGCATGACTGTTCGGCTAGATATACAAGCAGTACACAGGGAAAAGTACCCCAGACATACAGTATATAATGTGTAACCATGAAATGGACACACCCTTGGAATTGTACATACAGGTATGCATCACATTATCTGGGCTTGTAGTAGGAAGTACCAATGTCATCTGGCCGAACATTTGCAGATCACTAAGGTGATAGGACTGATGTATTGGGAAACAGTTAATGTCCCTGCACAAGCCAGCATAACTGGAATGCCCCATGCATATCTGTGAGTCAGAAGCAAGTAGTGTCCATAGCACACATGCACCCAGCTCACCCAAACACCACCCACAGGTACCACTCCGGTGTTATCCCTGCTGTTGGGAATGGGTACAATATGACCCCCACCTGTGTATGGCAATAGTGAAAGAATGCAGCATGCAGTACAGGCATCCCATGCAGGTGTGTCCCTAACTGTAAGCAGCACCCTGCCAGCATCCACATCACCTGATCAATAATGATAGAAAATATTGCCATGAACACCTAGCACAGCTACCCTGTCACCCCAGGGGAATATACTGTATGGCAGTCTGGGACTGTAGGACTGACAGAATGCAATGGCCTGCTACAGCTGGCCTGCATCACCACCAAATGGCCTACAGGCCTCTGCCAAAGGCCTGCATCTCACCCATACTGCCAATGTATGTTATGTCATGGACACCCAAATAACAACATAACACACTACACTTAAGCCATATGCAAGGCCATCTGGACAAATCACAGTAACATATCCACCATGTCCCACTGCATGAACTGTGGACCAACACCAAAGCACAGCTGTGATATGGTGATAACTATTGGGAAAGTATCAGACAATGTATGCATAGTGTATGGAAGAGGATAGAATAATAGAGAGGGGGGGTGGGAGCATGGGCAGCATGGAATGTGCAAAGTCCAACACATAGCCATGTGCACATACTATCCCTGCCTACAAACACAAAAAATGGTTGGCTACAAACCTGCCCATACACCACAATAGGGGTAATGTCCTAACATATGACCCCTGCCTCTGGGTAACCTGTGTGAATCTGTACAGCTGTGAGATATTGCCACAGCAAGATAAGGCCATACTGTCATGTCGATGGATGTACAAGTATGGGATCCTCTGCCATCACTGTACCAAGGTGCTGAACTGGATACACAGACCCAGCAGCAAGTGCCTGCAGCTCCCCCTCCAGAATGGCATAACTTTCCATGAATATGTAGGCGTTTGACCACAGCACTGGACACAGCTTCATTCACCCTGTGTTCCCCAGGACATCACTGTAAGCAAAAATGTCCACCTGACAGTACTTGAGGACATAAAACATCATGATGTATAACAGTACACATGTCTGAATATCTCTGCTAACACCAGTACCATGTGGCAGAAGCAGCACAGACACAATCACCTACAGTACACACTATCCTTTGCACAGTTTGACCCCCATATTGCCAACTGATCTACAGATATCCTGTAGAAACAGTTTTCTACCTGTAGGTGTAGAACACAGAGGTCTGCACTGGAGTACAAACTACCTGGAATGGATCCACACATTCAATACAGAATGCATACTGGGCATGCTCACACACTTAAACAAATGAAGCCCAAGTCTGCCAACAACAGTGGACCATACATATCTGACAGTTGCAGATGTTAGTGCATACACTCCTCAGTATGCACCAGTCACACGTTGGATAGGAATACACACATATATCCAAGGACAACACACTATAATATGCCAAAAGTACACATACATAGATGTGTGGAAGAGAGTGACAGTGACAGAAAGCCTTCCATCATGAGGCCTGTCCCACACAGCACACAGCCAAATGGCTACAACCACATGATGTGTAAATGTCACTCACTGTAGAAATTAGCCACTGGTATCACTCAGCATTAAAGACTCTGTGGTGCTAGTGGTAGCTGTGCAACATGACTGTACAAGGCAGTAGTCATCTAGCAGTTGTATACACATACCTGCGGAATATAAATCTGCGTGTGCCTGAGTGTGGTGTGTCTATCTCTAGATGAATTGGTTATGGCCCATGCACACACACTGCCCTCCCCATAGCCTTACTATGGCAAGCCTGCTGATGTCATTCACTATGAAATACACCTTTAGGAAAAGTATAGCCCATTAATCTCCATGGCGCATCCTATAACTGCATAATGCTGTAGTGTGATAAACTAGTTAGGTAGGAGTTGTATTCCCAGACATGGCAACTGTGTGTGTCTCTGTCTGTGTAGGGAGCAATGCTTTTTAGGCTAGTCACACTCTTTACAATTCAAATGCCTTACTTTGACAAGCCTGCTGATGTCATTCACTTTGAAATACATCTTTAAGAAAAGAGTAGCCCAGTAATCTCTGTGGCATGTCCTATAACTGCGTAATGCTGTAGCGTGATAAACTAGTTAGGTAGGAGCTGTATTTCCAGACATGGCAACAGTGTGTGTGTGTGTGTGTGTGTGTGTGTGTGTGTGTGTGTGTGTGTGTGTGTGTGTGTGTGTCTGTGTAGGGAGCAATGCTTTTTGGGCTAGTCACAGTCACTACAATTCAAATGCCTTACTTTGGCAAGCCTGCTGATGTGATTCACTTTGAGATACACTGTGGGAAAGAAATAGCCAAGTAATTTCCATGGCACATCTAATAATTGCATAATGCTGTTGTGTGATAAACTAGTAAGGTAGGGGTTCTATTCCCAGACATGGCAAGTGTGAAAGTTTGTGGGTATGTTTGTCTGTGTAGGGTGCAATGCTTTTGAGGCCATTCACAGTCACTACAATTTCCATTGACCTACTTTGGCAAGCTTGCTGATGTCATTCCCAGTGAAATATACCTTTGGGGAAGGAATACTCCAGTAATCTCCATGGCGTGTCCTATAACAGAGTAATGCTCTAGTGTGATATAATAGTTTAGTAAGGGTTCTATTCCCAGACATGGTAAGTGTGAATGTGTCTGTTTAGGGTGTAATGCTTTTGAGGCCATTTACAGTCACTACAAGCTCTACTGACCTTCTTTGGCAAGCCTGCTGATATCATTCCCAGTGAACTATACCTTTGGGGAATAAATATCCACCTAATCTCTGTGGCATGTCCTATAACTATGTAATGCTATAGTGTGATAAACTAGTTAGGTAGGAGTTCTAATCACAGACATGGCAAGTGTGTGTGTCTGTGTTTGTCATTCATGTCCTGTGTGGCTGTGAGTGTGTAACAACTGGACTCATTGTGGAATGGGTTTTGCAAATTTCTTATATGGTGACCCTATTATATGTCACAATGTCCACCTTACAAGGATAACAGATGTCAAATAGCCGAGAGGCTGAGGTGCCAATCCATACCACTACATGTGACATCAATGCCTGGCGAACAAAATAAGCAATCCTTGTATTACCTAAAGAACACTCTCAACCCATATCTCATACACAAACACACTTGCCTAGGCAACAACAGCTATGTTGGTAGTACCTGCATATTGCCCACAGATAGTAACCATGGTGTGATTTCAGTGGACTACAGAGGGCATGGCACCCTGTCCATCAGTACAATAAGCACGCACTTGCATACAGTCTGCCTTCACTATGTTTCCCACTGGATGCCTGCAACACCTAGGGTGCCATCAAATGTGACCCACAAAGGACATACCATGCCTTAAACACATGCCCTGTTTGGACAGATGCCACTGACACCAGGAAATACCTGTATCATGCTATCAATGTAGGTGCAGGGTCCACCTGCTGTCCATTACCAGTTCCCAACACATGAGTCCAGGACTGGCACATCTGATGATAACAATCTGTGTACATAACATGGGCCAGACACCCCAGTTACAGTTCCACATGTCACTGTACATGCATGTGGGACGTGTGCACATCCCAGACACTGTCCATGTCATGGACTAAAGAACACATACATGGCAAGCATTGCACAGCACTGACCACAGACAATAGTAACCCAGGTGACTGAATGGTGAATACAATACCCACCTGTGTGGTCCAATCCAGACACTACACCCCTGAGCCACACTGCACAGACCATTGTCATGTTTACTGATGCCAAGGTATACTCTTCACCTAGCCTTGTAAAGCCTTCTGGCACAGTCAACTACTACACACCCATGAATCAATGCATCCATGCATGTCAGTACTGACACCCTCTGTCTGTGTGTGTGGTGTATGATGCTTTCGACCACATTCGCACTCACTACAACTCCCATCGGCATACTGAAGCATGCTGTCTGATGTCAGGCACCTCCACATACCCTTTACCCATATAACCTCTGGATAACCCCTGTGGTGCATGTAATACTTGCGCATTACTGTATTGCGGCAAACTAACTAGTTAGGAAGTGTATTCCTATCCATATATCTATATAGATATATATACATATAAATATTGATATATATATATATATATATATATATATATATATATATATATATATATATACACACACATATAAACACTCAAATATATACATATACACAGCAATATATGTTTACACATATACAGATATAGTTACATATGCACATATACTTATGGATATCTACAGATATATCGACAGAAATAGGTATATCTGAATAGATATGTATGCACATATAGTTATAGATATCTACATATCTATCAACATAAATAGGTATATCTGTACACATAGGATGTGCATATATATATATATATATATATATATATATATATATATATATATATTTATATCTATATATATATAAATATATATACACACACACACACACACACACACACACACACACACACACACACATATATATATATATATATATATATATATATATATGATTTTATATACAAAGAGATGGACACATGACCATATATATGATGCACTATACAGATGTGTAGACAGACATATGTATGAATATACACGTGTATGTACAGGTAGACATATATCAACATATGTATATGTATATATCCATATTCCTGTCATGTGTAAACATCATGGTTGTGTATACCTTCCCAGGTGTATCTCACAGTATGTATCTGATATGTGTACATTATGATATAACAACATATGTGATGCAACAGTAATATCAATAACAAGTACTACACAATTGTGGACGTAAAAGGAATTGTTCAATATTAATCAATATGTGTATTGACAGATAAATTTGAAAAACTACTCCTGTCTTTGCAGTGGTCATGG
Source organism: Protopterus annectens (assembly GCF_019279795.1). Lineage (NCBI taxonomy): Eukaryota > Metazoa > Chordata > Ceratodontiformes > Protopteridae > Protopterus > Protopterus annectens. The sequence goes on from NC_056728.1 coordinate 1,096,767,454, forward strand.
CGTAGTGGGTAACTGTTGTGACTATAGTGTACAGGGTCCTGGGTTCAAGACCTGCAAGGACTGTTTATTTTGTTGCTGGGCAGAACAAGAGCTGTTGGATACAGAGTGGTTAAGGCAGTGTTGAGCAGCTTTAAGCGGGTTTGTGTGAAGCTAAGCCATGCTAAGGTATGGTTAAACGTATGGGCGCTTACACCGTGTATGCTTCACTTGCCAGTGCGCAACTCTGTTTACCTGCTATATTACAGCAATGCTGACACCTGATAAGCATGGCTTAGCCCTGGTAACCCCTTCTCACCACCCAGTATGATGACATAGCAGGGTAATGACATCTGTAATAAGTGTATGTAATGCCATGTGCAATACATGTGTCTATGTGCTGTCATTACAGTAGCAAGGAGTGTGAGTGTCATGTCTGGGACACACAAGTATATGAAACTTGTACAGCACTGTTATCCATGTGAATATGTTACATACAGGGATAGTAACCCAGGGTACATGCTGTCACACCAGCATGTAGTGTATCATGACGGCACTACTGTTGACAGTGCTTTCCCAGGCAAGAGTAGAGAGTTAAATGTAGTACTGACAACAAGCACACCTGCAGGCATAGCTGGACTCTGAGGCCTCCCTGTCGTGTTCCTGGTGTGTGAGCTGTGTCACAGTATATATCCCCTACTGGATAGTGATCCAATATACGGAATGTAACTGTAGACTACCACCTGTACAGCACATGTTAGTGAGGGCTTCCAACATGTAGTAATGGCATGCATATTGTTGTCAAACATCTATCTGTCGACACATTCATCCTATTGCATAGCTACTTGCCGAGCTCATGACTGCCAGTCCCTGTACAGATGTGCAGATGGCAGGTATCCAGCTGGTATATGTACAGGCAACCTATGCTTGAATGACACTGACATGTCTGCCCAGCTGTGTAATAACTGGCACATACAGGAGACAAAAGCCTGTATGCACTACATGCCATGGGTACCTTCACTACACTACCACAGTCAACAGAACATGCTTGGGTATAGGTCTCCATCACAGGCACTAACGATGTGTTGTAATACATGTTGCATACATGTCAACTGGATCACCTCAGTTGCCATGTGCAGGAGGCACCCAGAGGATTGGCTAATGCATGTCACTCTCACCCTGAGGGTCACCACAGTGGTGTCTGGTGATAGATTGCCTGCTGGTACATGGCAGGTGGTATGATACCACTGTACACACATCCCCTACATAACCCATATCTCCATGGACAATAGCCATGTACACAGCTATGACCACCTGCAGCAATGCACTCCAGTACTGACATGTGTACATGTGCATTACTAAGGATAGCAGTGTCTGTGTGTTAGTACACCTGTAGTTGGGAATTCCATGGGGCCTTCACAACCACTGCAACACCCATTGTCATAGTCAGTTGTGGCTGCTGCTGTATTGGACATTACATGTACCCTGTTACACTTCTCTCTCTACCGGTTACATGAGCCTTGCAGTACCAGAACAATAGTGTTGTACAAATGGGTTAATAGGCATGGGATACCCATTGAGTTCTGGCAAGTGTGTGTATGTGTGCATGTCTGTATATCTGTAGGTTATATCATTCCGAGGCCACATACACCTATTACAATACACATTGCCACACAATAGTACAGATAGTGTTGCTGCTGCCCATATGTAAGGCATGTAAATTCAACACCCTACTATGCCTGTGGCATGTGCATTAGAAGCATATTCCTGTAGTACCACTATTGGGATATACAATGGGTTGTATCACAATCATGGGCAACGTGTGATGGTGGGTATGTTAAAGTGTCATCATGGGTTCCAGGGAGTACAATATCCACTGGGGATGTGGGTGCTGTGTACACTGTCATTACACCATGGTACATCCGGTATATGTTCCATGTACCACTTTATGGTGACCACTGTCACCATCAACCATACAGGTAACTGATACCACAATCCATCCCAGTTATGTAAGTGCTGTGTGCAGCCTACCTGTAACACATTGGACACATGGACAAGTTAGCACCGATAGGCCCAGGTCTCTCGGATGTGTGTCTGCCTGTTATGTGTCTGTTAATGTGTATATGATGGTATGTCACACTATGTATTATCCATATACAACCATTACATCCCCCATTACCATACTGTACATGCCTGGGGATGTTCTGCATGTAACATGTAACCTGGAACACACCTCACCCTAAATGCTGTGTGGTGTGTGCAATGAAAGCCACACAGTTCAGTAGCACTACATACTTAGTTAGGGATCTAGTCCCAGTGTTGCCAAGTGAGATTGTGCATGTATGTGGATGGGTCTACATCAGTTTACAGATTATACACATTTCAGCGGGCCACATGTCCATGTGGCACAGGCAATAACTGTTATACAAACCTGTGACGTATTCAACTGTACCCTGGATATGTCACAGCCATGGTGTCACCACAGTGCCATACCCCTTCTGGAATATGACTGCAGACCATCCTCCTGCTGACACATGTACACCTACAACACAAATGGATAACATTATGGAGACCACAATCACCCAGTGTTACTAATAGCTATAATGCATCATTGCTGGATGGCTACACTACCTGACATGTATGAATTAAACATTACTCCTGACAACACATTACACTGCAGTACATTGGTACACTATAGTACAGTCACTGTGTGCATCAGAACCATATTAACCTGTCCCTGCATCGATGTTATGGATGACAGGGATGTAGCACAGGTATCATCATATGCAGAGGGTGTGTTGGTTTGCCAGATGCCGAGGGAGGGCCATATGTTTGACACCATTTGTGTGGGTGAGGGGTGAAATGAGTTGAACTGGACGTGGTAATGTGGTGTGTGTAGGTATGTGGTTGCCCTAGGTGTGTTTGTATAGTGTGAGGGTATGCATGCACACAGTTCTGCCATGTGGCTGCCCTATACAGGTGTTTATGGACAGCTGCAGACCATATCTGGCAGGGTGTGCAGTTCACCACCTCCAGGCATGGACACACAGACTGTGCCTGCCAGGCGTTCCATGGGCACGTCCAGGTACAGGCCTCGATGTGCTACTCTCCCCTGATGATGACAGCTGTCCGCTGGAAACAGGTCCCTCCCGGGACTGGACAGGACGATGTGCTCATTGCCTGCTGTGGTGTGGTGTGGACAGCCACCCCTGCAGTGCTAGAGCTGGTACTGTCACTATGGGAGCACCTTGGTGTCCTAGCATGTCCACGTTGACCACCAGCTGTTGGTATTGCTAGCCTATGTCCACGTGGCCATCACTGCACTCCCACCACATGTTCAAGCATGGACAAACCACAGTCGATGAGGCCCATCATCTCATCAAACCATCTATCCATGACCTCGTTATGAGTACGGAGGGCACCAGACAGTTCATGGAAGTTGTCGCTTGCAAATGTGAAAGCAGCCCTCTGCAGCCTCAGGTCCGGTCTGGTGTACAGTTCCATATGTGCCTGCTTCCCCATGACAGCCTGAAACATGCACCTCATGGTACCAGTTGCAGCGCTTCTACCAAAGGCAAGATGACCAGTGGCCCTACCATGAGCACCCTAGGACATCTGACTATGTGGTGCCCTGCCAGACATCTGGCTATGCCTGCTGTGACCAGACCCAGTAGGCATAGATACCACACTCTCCTGTGCACTGCCACCAACCACCAACTGTCCCTGTGCTATGGCCACTGGTGATGGGGTATGTATAGGCACTGAAACTGTGTGCAGAGTTGGGGTGGTTAAGAGGGGGATGTCAAATGATGGAGCTGTTTCAGCCCCTGACAACCCCACCTGTGCTTCAACAGTACTATCATCATCTTCTGTGTCTGCATGGACACCAACATCAGATTGCATATAGGAGGGACCCTGACCCACCTTGCCACCTGTGGGGGAAAACAAGAAATGCACTTTAAGACCTGTAAACCATTGCATAACAGTACACATGCACACACACACACACACACACACACACACACACACACACACACACACACACACACACACACACACACACACACACACACACTCCACCTTAATACCTACCTGTCTGTGATTTTACAGACAGTCCCATGTTTATTCCCATATCTTGCCCCTCCTGCATCACACTTGGTAACATACACTCATTAATACCACTCATTAACGTACCATTCCTCTAAATGCCTAGACAAGTGATCACAACACAACACCTGTTACTCCATTACCTCCTTGACCTGAATGGAGGGGTTTTACATGGCCTCACTGCTGTCATTCAATGTTCACCCTGTGCATGGTCGGACATCATGACCATGACCACTATATGGAAGGAGCTACTATGTTCACTCCATAATGTCACACACTGGAGTGTTATGTGTGAGTATTGCTCAATACATGCCAGATATGCTGCTCAATCAATCTATCATGTGACATCTGTAATATATTGATACACTCCCTGGTGTTGTCTAGTAATTCCACAATGCATCTGTAGTACATATATGGGTTGTCGGTCATCTCTCTGCTGAATGCAATAGTAAGGGTATACCTGGTGTCTACTTTCCCTCCCAATGTATGTTCCATGCTACAGACCTTATTATATTATCAGCTGTCCTGTGAATACATATCAGACAAGTATTCCTGGTGTGTCATGTGTCAGTCCATGTCCATGTACTGCATGACCCCAAAGGCAAGTACTGCCATATGAACAACCCCACAATCACAAAAGTGCATACATGGGCACTCACACAAACGCACACACACATCCTACATGCACCAACCTATGTCCATTTCACCAGAGTGAACCTACAGACAAAATAACCACCTACCACACACACACACACACACACACACACACACACACACACACACACACACACACACACATATATATATATATATATATATACAGGTGAGGTTGCACAAAGATAGTACACACAGTCCTCCCATTACCCATCTGTCAACATGCATAACATATGGTACACAACAGCATGCACTGCAGCTATAGTCAATCCATGCTAGCAACAGTATACATGCATGTGATGCATGGGCTGTGTTAGTAGGTGATGCCCCTTCCCCTGGAAACTACTGCACCTATGTACACAGTATTGCGGTGCCCCTGTTCTGCACTCTGTCATGTACTGTGCACCAAACCTCACAGGTGTACAATCCATTGCTGAATGTGTAGCACTGTGTCAGTTATGTCAGCTTTAATGCTCACAGCCCCTATGTTTTTCAGCAACACATACCTGGGATGATATATTGGAAAGATGTCATTTGTGAATGCCTGATGTCTGGTTTATAGATCTCAGCATCAGTGGACCATGTATGACCAATCCAATACCATTACACTGACAAATATCAGACCATACCGTGGCTATGGAGAGTGCACACACCCTTATTGATGTGATGCACCCTTCCTTGATCTGTCATGGGACCACATCACCACATATATTAGTAGTACATGAGCCTGATATGTGACATATGTCCTGTGCATTCACATGGAGTGTCTACAAAATGTGTTAGGTGTGCGGATGCTGACTGCGATGCATACACTCCATGTGTGCATATGTGTGCACACCCTTATCATGATGGTTTGTTGCACCTATTGTTATGTGTACAAAAGCAGTCACTATTCCTGGCAGGGCTATACTAGCATGGGCCATCTGCATTTGCCAGTGTATGGTCAGTCTGCCCTACACATGTCCCCCAAATCTGCATGATTGCAAGGTCTACTCATGTGCACATCCCTTGGTGTTCATACACTGCCATCACTATTGCTGTGGGGGTAGGGTTATGTCTGCCACAGTTTCTGAACCTCACTGTGTGCAGATACAGTCATTCTTAGCATCCTTACAATCCCTGCTACAGTGCACTGGTGTGTCATGCTCACACTCCCTCCCCACCTTCAGCCTTTTTGCAGATGACTGACAAGTATGGCCTACACATGTGTGTCAGTTGGCAGTGTCCCATACACTGAACACCACATGTTGCAGCCTAGTCCCAGCTAATAATGTAGACCACAGTAATATGTCATGCCATAGTGTGCATCTGTAACAGTTGCCATTGTAAAACTGGTATATACGCTGTTGTTGCACTGTATAAGAGTGATGTTTCACATATGTCTCTACTGTAGGCCATGTGTCCCATTATTATTTTAATCCCTGTGGACACATTTCGCAATGACAGGATGTTAGTTATCATGCAGGTGTCTGACATACCCTTCCAATACCTCATCATGGTCACGACTGTGATGCAGTGCATTTAACAGCAACAATTCGTGAACATGTACAACATGCATTATGGGTAGCTGTATTAGATGTGTGCATGGAATATACCATATCCATTACATGCCCAGTGTATTGGCAAGCATCAACATAAACCATACTCACCAGCTACAGGCTGCTGCCTTGGTGGTATACCGGAGGGACCTACATAAGAGTGTGAGAGATGCGATATCAGTGGCCACAGCTGTGGCATTGCTACAGGGTGGGTGCAGCATTACAGTACAAGTCCATAATACTACCACTTATGCACATCTGTTATTACTACTATGCAGTAACAAACTATATATATATATAACATGTCCGATATGCATGATCTACCTGTACAGATGTGGATGCATACACAACAGTGGTCTACTGATGTGCCCTGTGGCCTTACATGCATGCTCCTCAGCCAGTGTGTGGGTAGCACCCACCTCCACAATGGTGTATAGCAGTTGGCTGTGTGGACGGGCAGGTGCACCAAGGCTGGTGAGGAGCTCCTCAACACGTGTCGGGGCGATGGATGGAATGACCCCCCCCCATTGCAATGTTATCCCCCGGATGTAACAGCAAGCCGATGGGCATTGCGAAGCAGGTCAGAACAATGATGCTGGACCTGCTCATAACTGCGGTTATGCAGTCTGACATCATTGACCCTGTGAACTAGGTCATTCCACAGGGCGGTCCACTCCTGCTGCTCATTTTCAGCCTGGCCAAACAGGACAGGGTAGTGCTGGATGAGATAGTTCAGCACAATGTCTTTTTCAGCCACTGAATATGCAGGTAGGCATCCATGTGACATCTTGCCTGAAAGACATAAAGATGGCTACAGGTCTGAGCAACTCGTACAGCAAGGTTACCATAGTTCTTAATACACATCTCTGTCACCCCCCACCATATCAGTGACAATAAACTGTTCGCACAACTCAGTAGGTATGGCTACAACTTACCTACCAGGGGGACATATATTGTATTGTACCACACTTTTTGCTATGTGTTTGTAGCCATGTTCCCTGTGTGGACACTATCATTGCTGGCCTGTTACAGACTATTCACCTGCATGCCATTGTCAGGGCCACTATGGTTCCATATATGCATGTGGTATGCTTGCTATGTGATTGCTGCACATCTGACATTCTTTGTTATTTGGGATATCTATGCATGCTGTTGGACATGTTCCGGTATTGTGTAGACTATCACTACCCACATATGTTCTATAACAGTGACACAATAGCATGTTTAGGGAATATTTGCCAGCAGAACCACCTCTCCAACCTCATCTGGCCATGTTACCAGACCACATCACATGTGGGAACCACCATGAGGCCTCCTCATATACTGGTCCAGCACTACCTTCAGGTGGAACCACCTCAGGGGATGTTGTCCCCCCTGGGGGAAAACACAGACATGATCCTGTCACCCGAGGTCAGGTCCAGGGTCTGTCCCATAGTGAGCTCCACAGACACATGTGGGATGTGCTACATCATCTTGAGGCACCCAGTACACATTCACAGGGTCCACATGCTCCTCTTGCTCAACCTCCAGGCCAGGCATTCTCAGGGCAATGGACTGCTGTTGTGAGTAGAAATGGGTGGGAGGCTTGCTCCCATTGTTTCCATATGGGGGCCCATGGGGCTTCCACATCACAGACCACACACACCATCCAAGGTGTTTACCCACCACATGTGTCATATACCACCCCCTGTAGGCTGTCCTCTATATCTACCAACCTGGACCACCTCCACAAATATGCCTGCCATACTTCCCCATATCCCCATTCCCTACTTCACAGACAAGGGCAAAGTGGTCCCAAAAAGGGGTTCACATGTGACATACCTGTCCATGTTGCACACACTTACAGCTGTATATATTTGTGTGTATTGCTATGTGTGCAGGTCCCTCGCATATAACATGCAGCACTGTGGTGGTAATATAGGGGACATGTATTTACATACATATATGTGTGTATGTGTTTTTATATATGCAGACATGCTGATATATATATATATATATATATATATATGTGTGTGTGTGTGTGTGTGTGTGTGTGTGTGTGTGTGTGTGTGTGTGTGTGTGTGTGTGTGTGTGTGTGCATATACATATTATGTTGTATATATGTGTTTATATATATGTCTTCATATGGGTATCTGTATATCTGTAGATATATATGTATATATATATATATATATATATATATATATATATATATATATATATATATATATATAAAATATATATCTATATATACACACATATACATACCTATATATAGGGTACATTCAGACATCAGGTCCACAATCTCAAAACACCTTCCTGCACAGCTGCACTATTCTGCCTTGCTACAACACAGACAGGTGCCACATATGGACACAGCCTAACATTAGGGGTGTATATATAGGGCCAGATTGCAGGTAACCCTATTACACACCTATGGTATTTCAGCATGCTACAACACATGTTAACCTGAGTGTCCTGCAAGTGGTGGGCTCTGGAACCCACGTGTCCATCATTATGGCATTACATCCACCACCGGCTATTGGCCACAGTAATATACATCCCTTCCATTACACACCACACACTATGTTGGCATCCATCTTGTCAGTCAGTTCTGCTCTACACAGTTGATGGGTATGGCCCATTACCCCACAGGGACAGACTCTAATGTCCATAGCAGTTATTCAGCTGAAGATCATTACAACAGCAACACCTAATGGCACATGTATATCATTCCACATCATCTACCCCAGTATTATGGTCCAAGTACTACAGTCAATTACATGCATATATATACTTAACATACCTGTTGTGGGGATAAGGTCTGTTGTGGATGGTGTCCATGTAAGAGGTATTTTTTCCACTGCTTAGCCTGCTTCCTTTGTTTTCTTTTTTGGTGTTGTTGTGGTTCTGGATCTGTTGTATGGTTTCTGTTTGTTTTCTCTTTCTCTTTCTCTCTCTCCATGTCTCTCTCTCTCTCTCTCTCTCTCTCTCTCTCTCTCTCCGGTAAATGGATTGAGCTGCTTGGAATAGATGGCAGCATGGCTTTTGAGGGTGATGCACATGATCAGGTCATGGCCTCTGCACCAATCAGTAGCCTTCACTTGCTACCTGTATGCAGCATGCTGTGTAGTACTTCCAATTACCACTGTCATGGCATCCCACTACTATAAATCCCTACAGCATGTAGGCGTGGTCCCTTTACCTTGCCTGTATGGTGGACATCCTTCCTGTGTGTTGGCAGTAGTGTTACAGACAGCAGGTAGCAATTCCTCTTACAAGAGAACTTGCACACTCAGGCCAGCTACATATTTGTATGAGGTTCCAGAACTACAGAGTGTGAGTACTGTTGTATGCATTGTATAGCACCAGTGTTACAGAGTTTATGTGTAGCTACTAGTTTAACAGGGACTGCAGTCTGTCTGCATAGCTCTCAACTGTGTGTCTATCCACTTGATGGCCAGAGGTGTGCATGTTATTTTTTGCCTGTCCATCACACAGGTCTTGTGTCAGATATATCACTGGCTGTGTGTGTGTTGAGTGCTATCAGTACATGGCTACATCTATTTGTGTTTCTAACTTCATATTCCTGACTAAGGGTATGTTGCAAACTATCCTGTAACACCAGCAACTTGCTTAGTGTATGACAGCACCATTTCACATATGGGCCTGTGTTCCAGCCTCTGTCCTCCACCTACATACCAGGCTTTGTCCATATGACATGCTGTCCGGGGTTGTTATGTAGTGGCCTGTGAGTATGTCATGCTGCCATTCCTGCCATCATTCCACTGCTGTTGTGGCCCCCACACATATTGCGGGGATTGGGTCCATATATGTGTGGGCTTCATCTGCACAATACTTGTGTGCCTTTATGCAGTCCAGAGGCCAGTGTATGTAACAGTGGTATATGGCCCTGTATGTCCGTCTATGGGGGGGGGGTGCACCATAACTAACCTAGGCTGTTACAACATATGAGGGGTATCAGGTGTAAGCTGGCTTAAGGTATCTGGATGTACATTACCATACAATTCGCCTTGGGTAAATGCAGGCCTACTGCTTCCTGCCATACAGACTGTTCTGTTTGTCATTGTGATTGTGATGGTTTCAGTTATGCCTTGTTATGTAACAGATACATCCCATTTTGTCAACTGAGGTCTTTACCCCCTAGGGATTGTGTACAGAGTGCATATTGAGGCTAATGGACTATACATATGCATTACTTACTGTTGATTGATTGTTATCTTGTGGCCCAGTCTGTCTTTACTGTTCTACTTCTTGAAGGTCTTGGCCTGGACAGCAACATATGTAATGCTTTCCGGAATACTGCATTAATTTATCTGTTTGACAGTTGCATTCATCTGTTTATATATATTTCAGAGTCTAAACAGCTATATGACATGGCATATGCAACTGTAATAGTACACAAATAAAGCTTTCTCATGTATGCAAACCTCCTGTGTGTGGTGTTATATCCTTTGACCCCTCTGTTGGTATATGTTGCAGGCAACAATTGTCCTTTGTATGGGTGAACTCATACAGTGTCCAGGTGGTAAGGTGGCAACTGTAGGCATACTGGCTGTTCCATATGGTGTGCAGCCTCTAAATATGTATATTCATATACATATCGGTGTGCGTGTATGTATATATATATATATATATATATATATATATATATATATATATATATATAATATATATATATACATATATATATATATATATATATATATATATATATACATATATATAGTCTTTGTATAAGTATCTTAGGAATGTTTATTGCTTCCACATTGTACATTCCCTATGGTAGCCAGACTGTACTGCATGATATGATATTGATACCAGCCTGACATCATACAGGTGGGATGGATTACTGTTGACATCTTGTGCCCATGTTGTGTCAGGTCCTGGTTATTGGACTTGCAACAGTTGGTATTGTATTGCAGGGCAGACATGTTTGGCTGTGGGTGGGGGGAATATCAATACCTACAAGACGTATGTTGCTTGGGCCCCCTCACCCCTATTAATGGTGCCTGTGGTCATATATGTATTTGTTATGTTCTCTTTTATGTCTATATATATATATATATATATATATATATATATATATATATATATATATATATATATATATATATATATATATACCTACTTGTATATATACATATATATATATATATATATATATATATATATATATATATATATATATATATATATATATATATATATATATATATATATATATAATTATATATATGTATATAATTATATATATATATATATAGATATAGATATATATATATATATATATATATATATATATATATATATATATATATATATATGTATATATATATATATATATATATATATATATATATATATATATATATATATATGTATATGGGTCAAGGACAGTCTACTGAAAGACTGTTTCACCGAAAGTGAAACGGGCTGTCACAGTTTCGCAAAAGCACTTTTTAATGAAAAAAGTGCTTTTGTGAAACTTTTGTAAAAGTACAGGGAATCTGGGGGAAGTGTTAGTGGGCGAGATCATACTACAGTGGGGATAAGGGAATATTGCCTTTTCCCCACTGTAGTGCAATCTTGGAGTGAGAATATATAAGTAGGGGGGTGTGGGGGGTGCAGGGGGGCAAAGCCCCCCTGCCTAAACATGGTGTGTATGTGTGTGTGTGTGTGTGTGTGTGTGTGTGTGTTTTTTGTGTATGTGTGTGTGTGTTTTACCTTCCATTTACCGAAACTGCTTTTTTGGTGAAAGCAGTTTCGGTAAACGGTGTTCGGTAGGGTTGGATTCGGAAAGTTGGTCTTTCGATCAACTGTCCTTGATCCATATATAGATATATATATATATATATATATATATATATATATATATATATATATATATATATATATATATATATAAATATCTTTAGCTATAGATATGTATATATCTATTTAGATATAAATATATATACACACACACATGCAGCTACATGTATAAATACATTTCCTGTACTGTTGAATGACTGTGCTGGATGATATGTTTGTGAAAACATCAGGACTATGTATATCTCACATGGCTTAGTGGTGATTAGGGCACTTTTAAGCAGTTGTAAGTGCGTTTGCGTGGGATTGCTTGGAGGTAAGCAGTGCTAACTTTCAGTTACAGTTTCCCATACTCAGTTAGCTTCTAAATTGCTTAACCTGTGTAGGCATTGCTTACCCCTGCACAAACAAGCTTAAACCTGCTTACTGCTGCTTAAAAGTGCTTATTCCCACTTACCCCCACACTCATTTTTTTAAAAGAAATGAAAAAGGGTTGATAGGAAAGTGGTGAAAAACGGGCACAAAGAGGGAAAGACAGTAGGGAAAATAGCTAGGGATGTGCAGGAAAGGTGTAGGGAAGGTCCATAGCTGCCCATTTCTTCTACAGCAACAGCTGTGCATATACACTGAATTTGGAGATAGATTTGGACACTCAAACCCCTGAGAGAAGGGTGAGGACAACAGTAATATGTTATTATTCCAATTAGACCAGATTACATGTGTCCAGTGGACATGTGTGTGAAATGGACAGCTATGTATGGGGTGAGATTTTTGGGGGGGAACAGATTGCCCTTTTTTTCAGGTAAGTGCGGGATATTGCGGAGGGATAGTAGGTATATTTGGGGACGTAGGTTGGGTAAGTTAACAGACAAGACAAACAAGATGCATTCAGGGGCAGTATATGACACATGTGGGGTGTAAACACCTTGATGGGGATGGGTGTTGGGAAATCAGAATCCCATGATTGGAAACAGTGTGCCTGAGGTCCCCACCCATGGGCAGTCACCAATGCACCTTCACAGCCCTGAAGGTGGCTGTGCTGGGGGCTGAGTCAGAGAGCCAGACTGACCCTCTAGTCGCAACACATGGCCCCCAAGCTGGCATAGCAGATCTCCAAACTCCCTGTGGAGCTCATTACGCACCACTCCCCAGACCTGGCAATGGGTGACAGTGTCCTCTCCGCACCCGTTCTGGGGGGGGGTGAGCCCCAACCCCTGAGGCAGTTCCATCTGAAGGTGGTGCAGGATCAGTGGACGAGGAGGTCCCGGGGTGGGTGCCAGGTGTGCTGGTGCCCAGTGCCACAGCAAGATGAGGTGTGACAGGTGGGTCCTCTGGGACCCACATTCCCATACGTGCTATGGTGTTTATGTTTTATCAACATATGTGGATTAGTAATAGTCAACACATTCCAGGATTAGGTATAACAGCATGCATAGATATTCCCATTAACCCAAACACCAGATATGGAACAGTTGCATAGCAAACAGAACACATGCCTATATGGGATCACAGTGGTAATTACAACAGCATGCAGGTACATTGATGGCTCCATGCCACAAATGTGGGAGTATTTCAACATAACACATGCATAGAAACAGATTTAAATAATTATCGAACAATAGGACATATGTCCCAACATTAGAGTTAAGTCAGCACATACCAATTAAGTTGGGCATTTAATTTATTGTTACAGATATGGTGGGGGGAGGAGAAAGATGTCAATTAACAACTAGTATATTCCTGTAGTTCACATTACTTTCTTAGTCAGTGCTGTTATCTGCACCTTACAAGTATTAGTACACTACCCTAGTGCCTTACTTTGGACTGTTGACAACTATATACATGAACTGGTTTTACCTGCAGTATACACCTCTTACCTGATATACCTGTGGAGAAATAGTTTGTTAACACTAACTGTTTCTACACATACTCCCAGATTTCAGGTTGATGTTATGCATATACCTGTCCATCTCTTTTTGCACAGACTCTGGGCATGTCTTGACCATATGCAGGTGAACATGGAGATATTTCAACTATTGGCCTCTTAAACCTTTAGTGAATTGCAACACTCTTATACAGGATTCCCTAGACAATTATATTATGTAGCACAGTGTGGGTGACAGTGATGAGTGATACCTTATTATTCAGTGCAACTGCAACACTCACAATGTCATACAATACCAGAGTAAACAGTACCAGTATAGGATATCAATCTTTTATTTCTAGGCACAGTGTTCATATCTGACAGACCTGTGGGAGTAATGTTTGTTAGTACTACCTGAATGTTGCAACACAAAATTACCAGATTCCACATTATAGGTTCATAGGTTCATAGGTAGGTACTAGGCTATCTGCCCGAGGGCATTTATAAGCCTAGCCAGAGTGTGTTGGCTTTCGCCGCCCCATTGATTAATTAACTGATCCTCTGTCAAACAGAGACAATGAAGTGATCCCAGGGGTGTATTTTCTGTTACCCAGCCACTCGTCAAGGTTTCTCATGAAGAGTGGTAGTGAGGGGCTCTGCCTAATGTAATTTGGAATTTTGTTCCAAAGCATGGGGAGTCTCTGTGATAGCAATCTATCCCACCAGCATGTTCTATTTATTGTTGTGGTGAGGTTTAGCTCATTAGAGCGTGTGGCTTGTAGTGACTTGGATTTCTTTAGGTGGAGCATGTCCATCAATTCTGAGTTGGACATGGCTTTGTAAGTCAGGCAGAGATCACCTCTGAGTAAGCAAGATGCCACTGAGTACAGCCAGAGTTTTTTCAGTCGGGCTGCATAGGACATATGTTTGAGGCCAGTAATCCTCTTGGTGAGGTGCTTTTGTGGTCTTCCCAGCTGTTGGAAGTGTCTTGTGAGGTACATCCCAAATGGGGCATTGTACTCTATGATGGGTCTAATGAGTGACAAGGAGAGGGGCACTATAACCTCTTTATTTCTAGATGTGAACTCTTTAGTAATTAGATAGGCCACATAGAAGGATTTCCTAACTACTTTGGCAATATGATTGTCAAAGGAGAAATTACTATCTACCTGGGTCCCCAGATCTCTTATTACCTCTTCTGTATTAAGGGGGCTGCCACCTATGTGGTAATTCGTGGGTGTTTTGTTTTCCCCAAATGGGATGACTATGCATTTTTTGGCATTTAGCTTGAGGCCATGACTTTGACATCAGGTGTCCATCTCAGTAAGGCCCTTTTGGAGGATGTCCGTGTCAGCCAGAGAGTCAATTATGGCTCCCAGTTTGCAGTCATTGGCAAACTTGGTTAGCCATAGTCCTCCTGTGTTTGCCTGTAATTCTGAGAAATATATGCCGAACAGTAGGGGTCCCAGGACTGAGTCTTATGGGACACCATTTGTGACTGGTTTAGAGTCGGACCTGGAGCCCACTATTCTTACTGTGTGAGTTCTGTCTGTAAGCCAGATGGCAACCCATCTCGTGACATAGGGGTTTATGTTCAGGCTGGTGAGTTTTTCTGCAATACCCGAGTGGGGAATGGTGTCGAAAGCCTTGATGAGGTCAAGGTAGGCTGTGTGAACCACCTTTCCCTCATCTATGGCCTTGGTGACTGTCTTGAAGAAGTCATCCAGGTTTAGTAGGCATGATCTGCCCTTAACAAAGCCAAACTGGGTCAGGTCAAGTGTTTGGAGGTTCCCAATGTCTTTGTTAATGAGTTCCATGATGATGCACTCCATAGCCTTGCAGACCAGGCTAGTCAGGCTTATGGGGCGATAGTTACCAGGGTCAGTTGTGGCCCCTCCTTTGTGGAGTGGAATAACCGTTGCTGTGCACCATTCTATGGGTATGTAGCCTGTGGAGAAGCTGAGGTTGAACAGCATGTTTAGGTGGGGGGTTAGTATGTTCTGTAGTTCGTGCAAGACGCAGCCTTGGAAACCGTCTGGTCCCATTGATACTGTGTTTTTGGCTTTTGAAAGGGCTGTTTTCACCTGTGCATCTGTGATTTTTGGGCCACTACACTTTTCCGGTATTGTTGTGGGCCTTTTTGGAGGTGAGAGGGGGTGAAGTTTGCACTGAATCTATCTGCCAGGATGTTGGCCATATCAGTAGGTTCAGTATATTTTGTGGTATTTTGCACTAATTCAGTGATATCTGCAAGTTGCCACTTAGATTTTTAACATAGCTAAAGAAGGCTTTGTGGTTATCTTTTGAATCCTTGGCTATTTTTTTTTCGAAGTTAGCCTTGGATGATTTCATGAGGGACCTTAGTTTCTAACTGGTACTGATCAGGGATGTCTTTCCTTCTAGGGATTTGCTCTTATTCTGAACTAGTTTCCTCCTTCTATTGTATAGCCTGTTTATTGCAGGGGTCCACCAAACTGGTTTCCTTCTCTTAGAGGAATGAGTCTTGGTTTTGCTAGGAATGGCACAATCCATGCATCCTTGTAGGTGCTCATAGACTGCATTTGTAAAGGTTTCTGCATCTTGTGCAGCTTTATCCTTTAGCGTGGGGGCTGTGAAACTTACCACCTCTGTCTTAGTAAGGTGAAGTTTGCTTTAGAAAAGCTTTTTACTGTGGTTTCCTTAGTTGTGGGTGGTGGTGGTGGGGTGTGAACATCCAGAGTGATTAGTTCATGGTCTGATCTAACCAGTGACGGGTTGACCTCCAGTGTGAAACACCTGTCGCCCATGTTGGTGATGACCAGGTCCAATATGTTTTCACCTCTGGTAGTGGAGTTTACCAGCTGATCCAGGGCATTTGAGGTGATGAATTCCTGGAAGCGCTGGGTCTGGGAATTTGTACTTGAGTAGTTTTCCCAGTGAATGGTAGGGTAATTGAAATTGCCCAATATCAGGGTGTTCGGTAGAACCTTCATGTTTTTCAGTGTCTCCAGAAAGGTGGAGTGGTGGTCCTGGGTCATGGAGGGTGATCTGTAGCAGGCCACAATTTGCATTGCAGATTTTCCCAATGTTAATTGCACATGGATGATCTCAAAGGTATCATGCTGCGCCACTAACCTGGAGGTGTAGGTATCCTTGATGAATATGGATACACCCCCTACTTTTGTGTTTCGGTCCGTGTTCTGTGGCCGAAACTTGTGGTATAAGTTGTAGCCCGGTAGTGCTGGGGTGCCTTCTGGAGCCTTGAACCAGGTTTCAGTTACTGCACAGATGTTGATGTTCTCCATACTGAGGAGTGCTTCGAGTGCGTGCATTTTGAGATTTAAACTCCTGGCATTGAATAGCATAACCTTCAGTTTTTTGTTAATTGTGCTGTTTACAGAGGTGGGTTTGACTTTTGAGCCTTGCCTAAAAAAGGCACTATGGGGGCAGCAAGAGCCTTGGCCAGTATTCTAAAGCCTAGGGGTGACAGGTGCACGCCATCTCTTGCGAAGCAACACGGCTTGTCAAGCATGTTGTACCAGGCTGACAGACACTGGATCCCCTTTGAATGACACCAGAAGCTTAGCCAATTGTTGAAATTGATCATTTTTTCTTTATACTGAGGTATCATTCTTGGTGAGGGCAGGATGCTACTCAGGGTCAGAGTCATACCAGCCTGGGTTACATGATCAGAGAGCTCTTCCATGTCTCTTTTCATGTAGTCCAGGGAGGTACGTCTCAAGTCATTCACACCAACGTGAACAATGACAGAGTCATATTTGTACTTGTTCTGGAGTGACCTGAGTGCTTGTGTTATGTGGCGGATTCTGGCTCCCGACAGGCAGCTAACAGTAACCTTCTGCTTGTCCAGCCTAGTGAGTGGGACGTCAGTGTGCCTGACTATAGAGTCACCTATTACTAGTGTGTTAGGTATGTTATTTTGCCTTAAGGGCTGTGATTGTGCGACACACTGATTTTGTGTTTTATGTGTTGTCTGGTTTGTGACGGGAAGTGCAGGTTGTTTGGGTGTCTGCTTTGGAGGTCTCTGATGCTTTTGCAGGTTTTTATTTAGAGCCACCGAGTATGATTTAGTGTATTTATGTGTATTTTTTGCCAGTGCTGTTTAAGTAGGTCTGTGTGCGGTTGGATTTGTGGTGCAAGTGTTAACCTTCTCCTCTTGACTGTCTGTTCCAGTCTTGGGTGGAGACAGCTTAGCTTCCAGTTTGGCTGTATAATTGCATCTCTCACATATGTTAGTGTTTTGTGGTAGGAGGAGAGGGTTGTCTGTGTACATGAGGCAGTTGTAACATTGCCTCAGCATACCCAGATTCACCAGCTGGACTGGAGAGTGCACCTGAAGTTGCCCTTTGGTCATGCCTGAATAGTAGGGTGAGCTGCTTAGTCACTTGATTGGTGAGGGGTGAATAAAGAGCCTTGCCCTGCTGGGCAATCAGTGTTAGGGTATATTAGTGCTTGCTATTAGGTCTGAGCAAGTGTTCATACATCTCACTCTGTTACTGTACACACTTTGGTCATAGGTTGACAACATGGGGGTGTAGATGAGGCACACTTTCCTATTACTCTCATAACATTTGGGGAGCTGCTAGAGTGACAGGTTTCCTCTCATAGATGTCTGACAATCAGTTATATTTCTTGTTTGCAGCCCAAACATCTAGGATCATCCCACTGATTTCCCAGGGGGACAGGCAGCAGATATGGGCCGATTTACTGGACATATCTGTACAGTTGTGGGGTATAATTCTGTATGCAGCCTACTACTACTCCCACGATTCAAACCATGGCTGTGTGTGCTAAAAATACAACAGTTCTCGTCTCAGGTGAGTGTGCTATTTGGATTTTGTTGTCTGTCTTTTCACTGTTTTCTGTCTATGTCTCTCTCTGTTGTACTATATGACCTTTTGGGATTACACCAGTCATATACAGACATTCCTACACATTTTATTTATGTAGCACAGTGTGGGTAAGAGTGCTTAATACAACAGTACTATTAAGTGATTGCAAATCTACATTACCATATGATACCAGAGTAAACACATGCAGTCCAGCAGTTGGTCCTTTATTGTCAGGCTATTATGCTTTTATTTACATACAACCTATATAAGACTCTTCCTGCCATATTCTCTGGTGTATGCAGTACATGCCAACAATACAGTTTTTTACAGGCAATTAACTTACTACTACTTTTAGATTTATTTCCTATGACAGTACATGCAAGAGTATTACTAACCTGCTTCACGTTGCAACCACTCCAAGCGACATCCATGGGCCTCCTGGTTTGTAGCCCACTCACTTGCCACTGTGAAGGACATAAGAGGAATATTTATCCATACCTATCCATAATATACATGAGCTGGCAATTATTAAACAGGTAGTGGACTGATACTTACTCATGGCTTGGACCTCCCCTGTTCTCCTAGCCTCTTGGATCCACTGATCCAAGAGATCCCCCTTTCAGGTCAACATAGTGATGCCTGTCCTGCTCACCAGTTTGGGGTATGCCAGTGGCACTGGTGAGGTCACTGGTGAGATGGTCCCAGGCTTCCGTTTTATATTGGGAACCCTGGTACCGACCCTGCAGCAGTCTCATGTCATGGTCTTTCACAAGGAGTCCTGCCATGACTCTGGACTCCTGGATGCCCCAGCGCTGCACCCAAAAGTGCACACCCTCTCCCATTCCAGACATATTGCCTATAAGAGGAAGCTACAACGAGTTATGAGATGTATTCCTTCCTGTTGTGTTTAAATAGGGCTGATTTCCCACACTTTGCCATGATTGGATAGTTTTGAAAATGCTAAGCTATGGGCTAACCTGCTTACCTAAGGTTGGCATTGTTTAAAGGGGTATACAAATGGGCAGATTGAGTTAGCTGGCCTACATTTTGCTTACACCTACTAAGCTGGGCTGTGCAATGTTTAGCATTGCTTAATATTTAATTTGCATCATATTTCCTTTTTGGCATTGATTTATTATTCATTACATGTTATATATGTGTTTGGCATCCATGATTCATGAGTACGTACACTGTATGGGGTCCTTGTGTTTATTAGGGGATTTCAACACTTTATTACAATGTCACCTCACATCTGGGCTTACTGCAGTAGTCCACTTCACATATTTATGTCCTGTAGTACGTTATACAGCATAAAACTGTATATAGATTCCTTTCACATGTTCAGTTTGATTTTTCTATAGTGAGGATCTGTTTGGTGATACCTCATTCATATGCACTGCTGTGATGGCTTAGTGGTTAACTACTGTGACTATAGTGTACAGTGTCCTGGGTTCAAATCTTGCAAAGGCCATTTATTTTGTTTCTGGCCAGAACAGCGGATGTTATATACATAGTGATTAAGGCACTTTTAAGCAATTGTAAGTGGGTTTGCGCGGGTTTGCATGAGGCTAAGCCATGCTAACCTTTGGTGAAATATGCTTACAGAGAGTTAGCTTCAATGTTGCTTAACCTGTATGCACATTGCTCCTTGTGTTTATTAGGGGATTTCAACACTTTATTACAATGTCACCTCACATCTGGGCTTACTGCAGTACTCCAGTTCACATATTTATGTTATGTAATAGGTTATACAGCATAAAACTGTATATAGATTCCTTTTACATGTTCAGTTTGATTTTCCTATAGTGAGGATCTGTTTGGTGATACCTCAATCATATGCACTGCTGTGATGGCTTAGTGGTTATCTACTGTGACTATAGTGTACCGGGTTCAAGTCCTGCAAAGGCTGTTTATTTTGTTTCTGGCCAGAACAGCGGCTGTTGTATACAGAGTGACTAAGGCACTTTTAAGCAATTGTAAGTGGGTTTGAGTGGGTTTGCGTTAGGCTAAGCTATGCTAACCTTCAGTGAAATATGCTTACAGAGAGTTAGCTTCAGTATTGCTTAACCTGTGTGCACATTGCTTACCCCACGCAAATGGACTTAAACTGACTTACTACTGCTTAAATAGGCTTACTCCCACTTACTACTGCTTAATCGTGCTTACACTTGCTTACTAGTGCTTACTCCTGCTTATCACTGCACTAACTTTGACAGTAATGTCTAATGGTTCTTGGGAAGGTGGTGGATTTGGAAACTGTATGGAGTTATCATTCATTACACATTTTACCTTCCATTTGTATCCCTGATTCCTGTGTACATATACTGTATGGGGCACTTATGATTATCTGTGGACTTTGCAACATTATGACACTGACACCTCACACCTGCATTTAGTGCAGTACTCCAGTTCAGAAATATATGTTATTTAGTACGTTATGCAACTAAAAATATTGGTCATAAAGTGATTTGACGTGGAAAATGGAATATACTGGAGTGGGACTCGAACCGGGAATGACTGTAAGGCAAATGCTCTGCCAACTACACTGTTGCTCTACTGCTTCATTTCTATATATCTTGCTTTTTATCCTCTTGTGCCATTTAAGCTGCCTTAACCATAGCTAAGCGATGGGCAAACCCACGCACCTATGGTTAAATTTAATCTGTTTCATAAAAAAAAAAATCTTTATATTTGATGTTTTAACTATTGCTCTTGTAAATGTCGGTGGATGTTGCTGGGGGTATGCGAACACCTATGAGCAGTCTCACTCATTCTTTTATTAATACTCTGCTGTTCTTCATTGCAGGGGCATGTATATTCTGAGAGCACTGCTCTCAAAACACCCCCTGCACTCGTACATGCTCCATGTAAGTTTAGGAGCTCAGGCAGTGAGCCTTCAATAATATGCATGGCGCACTGCCATCCTGCTCCTAAACGGCCGCTCCTAAACAGATAGTGAATTTGGGGGAATGTCTTTAAGGCTAATTACCTAGTCAACAGAAAAGAAATGTGAGTTTCTTGTGTTCTCAATATTATCAATATTACCACATCAAACATGCATTAAGTGGGCTTCATTTCTGGGCAGTAATAATAATAGTAATAATAATAATAATAATAATAATAATAATAACAATAATAATAATAATATCATCATCATCATTTGATTCCTGGAATTTTCTGACTAGGTATATGCAAATATCTCTTTTCAGTGGTGACTTGGAGAAAAAACTCTAATATATGAAACAACATGAGTTAACACTCTTAAAGAACTCAAACAAGAGAATGAAAGAACTCAAACCACAACCTCCCTCTTGCATTTTCATTTTTTATTAAATATTTTTGAGGTAGAAAACAATTTATTTTATGACCTTTAAGATAGAATATTATATTAACAAGAAATAAATGGATTTTAATCTCTGTTTTACATCCTTGGTGGTATAGTTATGATAAGGTTATTAAACTGTGGCCAAGAAATATTATGTCTTAGAGGTACTTTCTACATGGAAGACAGTTCTATGTAAGAACTTTTTTGATCTAAATATGTCTACAGAATATAAACAAGGAAAGGAAGAGTATTTATTTTACAGGGTTACATTTCTCATTGTTGATTGAGTAAGACTAAAATGTTTATATTATTAACACAAGTTCTTAAAAATATATCTATGTTAAGGAATATAAGGGGTACATAACAATAAATAATACATGCGCCATTTATGGACAACAATGACTTTCATTGTTGAAATTAAACTAAGATGATTAGATAGCAAAGGAGAGATTTTTATCTTTGTAGGAGATAACTGAGTAGATAGAGGAAGGGCCAACATATGGTTATGTGAAGACAGTCTGTCAAGGTGTTTGCCTGTTAACTGGGATTAAGCAGTTTGGTTTTAGTACTAAGGTCATATTTCACTGATGATGTGACATTGTATTACGTTTGTGACTAATTAACAGGTTAAAACTGAGTAGTATTGAGTTTTGTATTAGTATGGGTTATAAGAATGTTGTATACATCAGTGAATATGATGAACTTCTCAGAATGACTAGAAATTAAGAAGTATGCTTTTTAATATGTATTGTTGTCCAGTTTTTATTTAATATATGTTATGATTGAATTATATGGAAAAACGTAATTTGTAATTTATATAAAATAGTATAATAAAGGTGATTTGTTTCAATACACTGTTTTCAAATTTATGTATCCTGAGAAAAGGACATCATTGTCATCTCCTTAAAAACAGTTAAGTGGCTAGCAATTAAATAAGTTCAACTCTTCCTCACTGCACCATTACTTGATATAACCCATTCCTCTTAGCTGTACAGATTTTGACAGAATGTCCAGATTTTTGCCTCATATTTTTGGTCTGTTCCTCATAAAGTTTGTGGTTTTCCAGCAAATCATTGAAGATTGAAGCCATACAATAATACTAAATAATGACAGACATTTGAGTTTCAGACTTTATATCCTTCAGAAAATACATAATAATGCAAAACATGTTAATGTAGCAACTTTCTAAGTTTATAGGAGCAATATTTAAATTCTGTCCCTATTTTTGGACCTTTGTCCCCTCATTCCTTTTGGCTTTGTCCAGATTTCTTGCATGGAGAGGTTGAGAGGTATGCCTATGACAGATTTCAATGAGTCCTGTTTCATTAACAGAATACTTAACAAATTTGACAGATGTTTCCCTCTACCCTTTTATTAATATAACCATGTCTGATATCAGACCACTTCGATTTAAAAGGGGAAAATCATGGAGTGCCTGGTGAAATAAGACTCAACCATATAGTTATCAGGATAATTTATTAATTTCTGAATCTTGTTCACTGTTATTAGACTCCCACCCACCCAGCTTCACCAGTATATCTACCATCTCATGACCACAGAGCTGCTTTCTATATCTATAGCCTGTTACCCTCTCCACATTCTTTAATGCAGATTTTTTTGTGTCTTTCGGCTTTTCCCGGTTAGGGGTTGCCACAGTGGAACTCCGGTCCGCTAATGATTGGCAGTAGAGTTTTACGTGCTGGCTTGGCAGGCCTAACGCACAACCTTCAATGAAGGAATGCCCATTCACACATGTCGCCACACAGAAGACGCTCTAACTGAGAATTGAACAGGCAACGTCTAACTGTGAGGCGACAACGCTACTGCAGCACCACCACCAATGCAGATTACTCACAAAAAGTAATACCTTCTGTGTACAAATCCACATGGTCAAGAAACTCATACTCACAAATCTCATTCTCTGTAATTTTATATCTTTATTATAAAGCTTTTACAATGACACAGATGACCTGAGTTTGAAAAATAGCTCAAATGTTAAACCATCTGGGCAGAAGAGGGGGAGTAGTGAGCACTCATCAATGATTTGCTCAACCCTGGGGTTGGTGGCTCAACCTTAAGCACCATCGATCACAACAACTGAATATAAGGGATTGCAGGTAGTAGGTACTGGGCTGGAGTTGCTAATGTCCCTTGGAATCTGGCTAGGCTTTCCAGAGTATACATAGGCATGTACTGAAGCCTCCAATAGCAGCAGATCTCCATAAAGCCACTAGCTACCACCAGGAGGGATTAAGGTAGAGCAAAGGTCTACTTGATTGGCAAGCTGGATACTCCAATCCACCCAACTCTTGAATCTACAGACTGCCTAAGATGCCTGAAAGGCAGGCATATGGCAGACCATGGGAGAGACAAAAAATAAATAAACAAATGTCTTAACTTCTTTATTGTTATGGACATTTTCAATATTATCTCCATATATATTATATGTCTGTTGTTTCATTTGAGTTTGCTAGTCTGTAATACTGTCAAGGGTAAATAGTGACCTTTATAGTCTAGGCATCCTAACAGCCCATTCATTGTTTAGACAAGGTAACATTCATTTAGTATTCAAAGTGAGAGTCTCATCAGCCAGTTCATTCTTAACTAATCTGTCCCCAGTTATCCAATTTAGGGATACAGAGCTGCTTAGCATAGGTAAGGTAATAGTGGACATTCATTGAAAGTTCAAAACATCTAAAAGTATAAAAGAAAGAAAAGAAAGACATCAGTCTTAATGCTCATGACTGTGTCTTGTGAACATAAAACTGAACTGCTGAAAGATTTTGTTTTGTATACTTTTCATGCATACAGCTACATGGCCTGAAATAGTATCTTTCAACTATTCAGAGTTTTGCTGAATGTCCAGATTTTTTCCTCATATTTTTGGTTTTTTCATGCATAAAATGCATGGTGTTCTGGCAAATCACTTAGATTGTACTCACTAAATAATGACTGATATTTGAGTTTCAGAAAAATGCATGCAGTACCTGTTATTTTAGGAACTTTCTAAGTTTGGAACATTAATATTTAAAATCTGCCCCTGATTCCGGTCACTTGTCCACCGATTACTTTTGGCTTTTTCCAGATTTCTTGTGCTAAGAGGCTGCTGGGTATGTCTGAAATGTGCAATTTAAAAAAAAAAAACTAAGTACATAGGCTGTATTACAA
The DNA here is from genome assembly GCF_019279795.1 of Protopterus annectens. Taxonomy (NCBI): domain Eukaryota; kingdom Metazoa; phylum Chordata; order Ceratodontiformes; family Protopteridae; genus Protopterus; species Protopterus annectens. The sequence continues at coordinate 1,096,792,729 of NC_056728.1, forward strand.
TATATATATATATATATATATATATATATATATATATATGTATATATAGATATATATATATATATATATATATATATATATATATATATATATATATATATATATATATATATATATAGATATATACTAGCAACTACATTCTGCATATAATCCTACTTTTGTTTTCTTCATACACGGGGGAGTTAAAGTACTAATATGTTTCATGTAAATGGCATTAATGAAAACATGCCAAGACCTTTTAAGAATTTCAACCAATTTAAATGCGGCAAAGATGATTTCTGTAATGAAAATATGAGATGCAGTTTGCATTATGTTTTCGTTCACATTTATTGTTCCAGACTGGTCCATACATGTATCTAAATGTTAAAAAAATAATTGTCAGAGTTTCACAGGTACTTACTTACTAGGCCATTGACCCATGAAGATCTTTAGAAACCTAGAAACCTGTTCCCTTGAAGTTTCTAATCCTTATAATTTAAGTATGAATAACCCAGAGACAAGCTGAACATTTCCATATTGTCCTTATCCATATGGGACAAGGGAGCTAAACTGGCGTGACATTGTTGTTACCCATCCATTTGTCCACATTATGTTTGAGTAGTGTAAGACAAGTACTTTGCTTTATGTTGAGAGGAAGATGATTCTAAAGACGTATTATTTTCTGTGATACACATCTATCCCTTAAATATGTTCTATTTATGTTGCAAAAGATATTGAGATTTTTTGCATGGTTGTTTATGCCACCAATTGACCTGCAAATGTACAGTAGTTTTGACAGGATATGGTCTGTTGAGTCACTATATGCAAGAGAGAGGTCACCCCTCAGTATCCTGTTTTACACCAAGAAGAGGGACAAATGTTTGAGACAGTTTGCATAGTTTTTATGATTTAGGCTCTTGATTTTCTTAGTAAGAAAGCATTGTGGGGATTCAAATTGTGTCAAAAGTTTGGACAGATATATACTGAACAGGCATTACACTTAGTGATTGGGCCTGATGAGTGTGGAATACATTGGACTGATCACATCCCCAGACCTCGATTCATACCCTTAGTAATAAGTTGCACAACACAAAGGCAGTTTCTTGCTGTAGTGTATACATTGTGATCAAAGGCCAATTTGCTATCTACATAGGTTCCGAAGTTTCTAACTACTGGATCAGTTTTTAGTAGTGTATTGTCAATGTAACAGTTGGGCGACCATGGTGGTGCAGCAGTTAGTGTTGCCACCTCACAGCAAGAGGTTCTCCAGTTTGATGCTTGGCTGGGGTACCTTCTGTGTAGTCTACATGTCCTCCCTGTGGTCACGTGGGTTTCTTCCAGGTGCTCTGGTTTCCACCCAAAGACATGCTATAGGTGGATTGGACACTCTAAATTGGCCCTAGGTATGCATGCATGTGTGTGCCTTCTGTGGAAGGTTGGGTGGTGGGCTGGCAACTTGGCACCATAAAACTCCACTGCCAGTCATGAACAGACAGGTGATCCACTGTGACAACCCCTAACTGGGAAAAGCCGAAAGCAGAAGAGGAAGTTGCCAGTGTGATAGTTATACAAGAGGTCTTGCTTGCTAAAGGATATTGTTCTACATTTTTGGCATTTATTGGTTTGGGAAAGACTCTCTTGGAGGATTTTGGTGTCTTCTGGGGAGCTTATGATGGCACCAAACTTTTTTAGCCTTAAACCCTTAAGAGTAACTTTGACCTCAAATGTGTAAATGCCAAAGAGGAGTGGCAAAATGACTGAACTTATCTTTTGGGGGTGGGGGTAGAGCAGCCCACCTTAATTTCTAGAGTTCTGTTTCTAACTTAATTTGTTATTTAATAAGAGTAATGCAGACTAAGATTTATCTGGAATAGTTTATCCAAGATACCTGGGTGTGGAATGTTGATGAATGCTTTGTAAGGTCTGTATGTGCAATGCATACTGATTTGCCTTCACCCAGTGTTTAAGTAACCTTCTTGAAGAAGTCAACCAAGGTAAGTAGGCAGGATCTGCCCTTAACTAATCCAAACTGGCTTGGGACAAGACTTAGTAGGTTAAATATATCCATATTTATTAATTCAATAATGATTCTTTCCATAGCCTTACAGATGAGATTGGTAAGACTTATGGGTGTATAATTTCTCAAGTCCATTGATGTCCCGACTTTGTGCAAGGGAGTGACAGTTGCTGTCTTACATTCATCCAGCACAGAGTATGTTTGGAGGCTGACTAGGTAAAACTGCAATCCAAATTGTAGCTTGCTACAGATCCCCCACCATGCCCCAAGATTCTCACTACACCTTTCTAAACATACTGGAAAATATTAAGATACAACCAAACACCCTAATACTGGGTGATTTCAACTACCCTGGCATTAACTGGGAAAACTACTCGTGTACCAATACCTTTGCCCAACGGTTCTTGGAATTCATAAATTCCAACGCCCTGGATCAACTAATCCATAATCCCACCAGGGGCTCCAATATCCTACACCTGGTAATTATCAACAGGGGAAATCGATGCTCCACACCTATGGTCACCCCCTCGTTGGTAAGGTTAGACCAAAAGCTAATCACCCTTAACATCCACATCCCACCCCCACTCCACAGTAAGGAAACTTCCATAAAAATCTTCTCCAAAGCCACCTTCATGCTACTCAAGTCAGAAGTGACAAACTTCATGACACCCATGCAGACAGGAACTGAAAGTTCGACTGCTGAGTCCTACACTAAGGCACTGTACAAGCACATCCACTCATGCATAATTTGTGCCATCCCAAATAGGACCAAGATGCTCTCCTCCAATAAAAGGTAGCCAATCTGGTGGTCCCCTGCCATAAACAAACTTTACAACAAAAGGAAGAAACTGTTGCAGAAAAGAGGAAAATCCCATGATGCAAAAAATTCCATTACCAACCTCAGTAAGAAGCTGAGATCCTTTGTAAAATCATCCACAGCTAGTTATGAAAATAAAATTGCCAGATTCCAAAGACAACCACAAGGCATTCTATAACTATGTCAAGAATCTAAATGGCAATGCTCAGATCTGCTCTGAGCTACAAAAGAATGGCATTAAATATAGTGATCCCAAGGATATTGCCAATATCCTGATAGATTGATTCAGAACCAAATTTACCCCCCTCTCACCCCCTAAATGGCCCATCTCAATGCCGGAAGATTGCCAAATTCTGGTAATAACGGCCACACAGGTAAAAAACACACTCTCCAAAGCTAAGAATACAGCATCCATGGGACCAGATGACATCCTGGGCTGTGTACTACATGAACTACAAAATGAACTGGCACCTCACCTAAGTGTCATGTTTAATCATACCCTCACCTCAGGCTTCATGCCCACCGAGTGGCTCACAGCTACAGTTATCCCACTCCACAAGGGGGGATCCACCTTGGATCCCGGTAACTACTGCCCCATCAGTCTGAGGAGCCTGATCTTCAAGGCCATGGAACGTATTATCATGGAACTTATAAACAAAGATATTGGCAACCTTCAAACACTAGACCCCACCCAGTTTGGGTTCGTGAAGGGCCGATCTTGTCTCCTGAACCTGATTGACTTCTTCGAATCAGTCTCCAGAGCTGTGGATGAGGGTAAGGCAGTCCACACAGCCTATCTGGGCCTCGCCAAGGCCTTTGACACCACCCCCCACTCTGGAATCATAGATAAACTTACTAAGCTGGGAATTAATCCCTGCATCACTCAATGGGTTGTCAACTGGCTTACTGACAGAACCCATACTGTAAACGTAGCTGACTCCAAATCCATCTCCAGACAAGTGACAAGTGGAGTACCTCAGGGTTCAGTCCTGGGACCACTCTTGTTTGGCATCTACTTCTCTGAAGTACAGGCCAACACTAAGGGACCCTGGCTAACAAAGTTTGCAGATGACTGCAAACTGGGAGCCATTATTGAATCCCCAAATGATGTGGATACTCTACAAAAGGGCCTTACAGAAACATATGCTTGGTGCCAGAGCCATGGGCTCAAGCTCAATGCCAAGAAATGCCCAGTTATCCCCTTTGGGGAAAAACATGTACCCATAAATTACCACATAGATGGCAGTACACTAAACACCGAAAGTGTGATAAGAGACTTAGGGACACAGGTGGACAGTGGTCTCACCTTCAATAACCACATCACCACAACTGTCAGGAAATCCTTCTATGTGGCACAACTCATCACTAAGGGCTTTTCATCCAGAAAAAAGGAGGTCATTGTCCCACTGTACTCATTCCTCATTAGACCCATTATAAAATTCAATGCCCCATTTGGTATTTACCTCTCAAGACATTAGCAACAACTGGAAAAGTCACAGAAATACCTCACTAAAGGAATCACAGGCCTAAAGCAGATACCCTATGCTGACCGCCTTACAAAACTCCAGCTATACTCTATCACATATCGTCTACTCAGAGGCGATCTCTGCTTAACATACAAGGCCATGTCAAATCCAGAGCTGTTGGACATGCTACACTTAAAGAAATCCCAATCCCTCAGAGCCAACATGCTTCAAGGATCTAAACCTTGTCATCACAATAAACAAAACATGCTGGAGGGATAGGTTCCTGACCCAGAGACTCCCCAGAATCTGGAATAGACATACATGTCAGGCGGAGCGCCTCCTTGGCCCTCTTCAAAAGGAACCTTGACAACTGGATGTGAGAAAGGAAATTCACGTCAGTCACCCTGCAAGACATGGGACCAGGGAATTAAATAGTGTGGGAAGAAATAACCAGGGAAATTGTTATGGCTAGGCTTGTATAAGCCCTAGGGCCGATAGCCTAGTACCAACCTATGAACCTATGAACCTATATTGAATAGCTTCTTTAGGCAGTCTGACAGGTTCTGTTTCAGACTGGTCAGTAAGCAGCCTGGTATGTTATCCAGCCCCAATAAAAGCAGTGTTCTTGAGCTTGGATAGTGCTTTGAGGAACTGTTCATGGGAAATTTGAGGGGGGGTCTAGATGTGGCTCTGAGATTGGAAATATGAGAGGAGAGAGAGGGGTGAATTTAGAGTTATAAGGATATAAGGATTGCATTCTGTATGCCTGTTTTCTGGAGATCGTCTGTTTAGTGACCATATACATTTCATGTATTCATGGCCATATGCATGGGAAGAAGCCAGCATTTCTCTCTACAGATGATGAGGACAAACTTAATCTTAATAGCCTGCACTCCATGGATAATCAGACATACACTTGATTGTAACCTAAAGTGGTAGATACTACATGCCTAAATGCAGGAGCAGTTTTAAGAGTGAGAGTTCTGCTGTATCAGGGAAAACAGTATTATCTAGTATTTGGTCATAATGCAAACCCCAAAACTTCTGTAAGTGTCATATAATTGAATTTTAAATACTGAAACATGTGGTATTATCTGATACTTTCAAGTTCAGTTTATCATCAGTCGAAGTGAACTTGGGTACTGGGCAGACAATAAAATTCTGAGGACTGCAGAAGATTAATCAGCAAAATGAGATTATGATGATGATGATGATGATGATGAAGATGATGATAATAATAATAATATTAGTGCCAGTAAAACTGAGAATTGAAAGCAACTTTGTAATGAAACAACATCTAAATGAAAAAAAGTTGGAATTATGTAGAAGTTAAATCCGTTGGCCACTCAAATGCCTGCTGCTCTAATAATGTTACTGATATCACAGTATAGTTACAAAATGAGTGACAGTCTCCTTTATGAGGGGTGGGCCATATACACTAGTTAGTTAAAATGCAATAGTACTATTTTCAACAAAATGAAGAATCTGTAGATGTAAACTTGTCCTTTTCTACACTGCTGTTGATATATTGAATTGTTTATTTGTCAATTATTTATTTGCTTATATTGAAAAAAGTACATTTTGGGTCTCATTATCTGTCCTACTGACTTAGTAGCTGTGCATTCATTATCTAGCTAGCTGTTGGATAAAGTAGTGTACTGTTACACTCTAGCAAGCACTTGCTTTTACATCAAGAGGTCACATAATTTTCCATCTAGGACACTGGGATGTAACTTGGTCTGTTTAGGTTGGGGAAGCATTTGAGATTTCTGCACATAGTTTATTGGCTGGAAGGCTTACTAATCAGCTTATCTTGTTTTTAGTGCCTTTATAAATTCTGTAAAATTAAGTGGCTCTTGGCTCATTTATATAAACCAAAGCATTTTTATTGAATAATCACACTTATATAAGCTGTTTAAAGTACACTCCTGCACCAATAACTTTAAGTTTGTTTGTGGTAGCATTTTGTATCTTTTAAGTTTGTTTGTGGTAGCATTTCACTCTAGACACTCCTTTCCTGTGTTTTTACATTAGGAGGACTGAGGTTATTCATATAGTCGCAGTAGGTGCTTACCTGGTCTATCTGAGCTAGGAAGTACACAAAAGCACTCTAAGTATTTTTCTGCACTTCTCTTATATACTGTGACTGTACTTTAGCAGTTTTTAAAAAAACCTGTACTGTCTGCTGCTGCTTTAAGTAATTAATTGCATTGTATTACATTGTATCTATTAGTTGCAGGGCTGTTGTAGGTAGTTTGTGTGGTCTTGTTACACTTTGGCTCCAAACCAGCTATTCTACATTAAGAAGGTGTTTTCTGTACCCTTGTGGCAGAAGTTTGCTGATCCATCCTGAGTTGGGGATTGCTGGTGGAAGGCTTATTGTATGCTTTCCTGACTGGTAGTTATCTTAAAACTTGTTTCTCGTTGCTCGTGTTTAAGCCTCACATTTGCAGTTTTGCCTTAATCAGCTGTCACTAAAACCCTTCCAAGCTGTTCTGCTGCTCGAGGAGCAACTCAGTTGCACACTGAACAGTGTTGCCTTATTGATCAACATTAGCCTACACAAAGTATAGGCATCTCTTGAGTCTCGACGCAATCCAGCACAGTCCTGTCAAATTAACCCATTTGCTTCCTTAATAAACATACAGTAAGCACTTGCTATCTTGGATGGGAAATTTCCCATCATATTTCTGACCAGATTGATAGACATGGGCATCATGAGGCAATGTAGTAATTGTCTAATGTACAATGACAACCACTTACTCCTGAAACCAACAAATATTTTATGTGGGAGTTGTAGTTACACTATGAAATTGGAAGCAAGACTCTCACACAAGGACAAACTGAGTGTCAAACAGATTGTCAGCACACTTCCAACACTAAATAAGGACACAACACATAAACACACAATTGTGGAGGCACTCACTTGTAACTTACCAAAAGATCAGCGCCCCCCCCAATGGAAACCACTTACACACATATCAATGATAAAAACAACAGCAATACATAATTGGGGATTGCTGGTGGAAGGCTTATTGTGTGCTTTCCTGCTTGGTAGTTATCTTAAAACTTGTTTCTCGTTGCTTATGTTTAAGCCTCATGTTTGCAGTTGTTTCATAATCAGCTGTCATTTAAACCCTTTCAAGCTTTTCTGCTGCTCGAGGACCAATTCAGTTTCACACTGAACAGTTTTGCCTTATTGATCAACCTTAGCCTACACAAAGTATAGGCTCCTCTTGAGTCTCGGTGCTACCAGCACAATCTTGTCAAATTAACCCATTCTCTTCCTTAATAAATATACAGTATGCACCTGATATCTTGGATGGGAAATTTCCCATCATATGTCTGACCAGATTGATAGACATGGGCATCATGAGGTAATATAGCAATTGTCTCATGTACACTGACAACCACTTACTCCTGAAACCAACAAATACTTTATGTGAGAGTTGTAGTTACACTATGAAATTAGAAACAAGACTCTCACACAAGGACAAATTGAGTGTCAAACAGGTTGACAGCATACTTCCAACACTAAATAAGGACACAACACATAAACCCACAAATGTGAAGGTACTCACTAGTAACTTACCAAAAGATCAGAGCCCCCCCCCCCCCAGTTGGAAACCACTTACACACATATCAATGCTAAAAACAACAATACATAATAACACACACACATACACACACACACACACACACACACACACACACACACACACACACACACACACACACACACACACACACACACACACACACACACCAGTGTCTCAACAATTAAGCCCATAAGACATAAGACTACAAAACATATTGTGGCAAAAGGTGACTCCATTGTGAGACACACAGATGTTCCCCTCACCAGCCTCACCAGGCTGGATAAGGAGCAGGTTACAGTTAGCTGCCTGTTAAGTGCCAGGATCCATCAAGTCACTCAAGCAATCAAGTCACTCAACCACAAGTACCAGTATGACTCTGCATAGTCCGTGTAGGGGTGAATGACCTCACTGACTGTATGAAGAGAGTCATGACTGATTTCTCAAATTATGTGTCACAGGCCAGTTATAAACCTAGGCTTAAGCAGTATTCTACCTTTTCTAAGGATGGTACCACAATACAAACAAAAAAAAATGATTGGCTAAAACAAATGGCTTAGCTTCTGGAGTTAGTCCAAATGGATCCAATATCTGTCAAACTGCAAAGACATGGTCGACAGCCATGCTACTTTGCCAGAGATGGTCTGCGACTGTCTCCTCTAGGCTTTTGGATACTGGCAAAGGCATTAGAAGGCCATATTGTGACTTTTTTAGGCAATCTCAAAATAACCAACCTCCCAACATAACAAAATTCTCTCTAGATAAACTCAAAGTACTGTTTAATGTTAGGGGTCCAAACAAAAAACTGCAGTCCCTGGAAGCACTCCACACTTTGGAAGATGCTGACATCTATGTAGTCACTGAGACATGGTTCAAAGCTGTGAAAAGCACCATTGCCATGCATGGCTACAATGTCTTCTGCATGTTCAGACCACACACTGAGTATGAATCAACCAAAGGAGAAGGTGTATCCAACTTCATTAAGGATGCATACACATTGTGACTAGTCAAACAGTATGACTGTCTTGAGCTACACCATGTCCAATTAACTAGATGCTAAGCCCCCTACCACATCATAGCTAGCTAGAGGTCCCCCTCCATTAAACAGGAAAAGCATGCCACATACCTGAACTTACTGAATTCACTTGCCATGCAGTCCTACACCTTACGTATAGATGATTTTAATTATCCTATCATCGACTGGGAAACATACATGATCAAAAATATGCTGGCTCAGAGGTTTTTGGACTTTGTCAATGCAAATGCTCTGGAAAAGCTAGTCAGCACACCAACAAGAGGCCCAAATATTTTGGACATAGTACTCACTGATATGGGAGAGCACTGCACCCCCCACTCGATTGATATCATCCCCGGTAAGATTGGACCATAAATCTATCTCATTTGATGCAATTATAAGACCAGACACCCCGTCTCGCTAAAAAAAAAAAACACTTAAGAATTTTTCATGGAAAAATTGCTGCCTACTAAGTGATGGTATAATAAGTTTCAAAGCCCCTCAGAACACAGGTAACACGGACTGCTATGCAGAGGTGTACACCAATACTCTGTATATTCACTTAAGCAGTTCTATAGAATCAGCTGTACCTGACTGGATTAAAACCAGGTCTTGCTGAAAAAACAAGCCACCCTGGCAGACCCCTAGTAGAAACAGGCTATACAACAAGAGAAAGAAACTAATGTCCAAGAACAAGAGGGAACTGGCTCAGCAGAGGAAGAAATCCCTCTCTAGCATAAACAAACAAATTAGAGATCTTATCAAGTCCTCCAAAGCTAATTATGAAGCAAAAATAGCTTCCCTAGCTAAGGATAATCACAAGGCATTTTTTTAACTACATTGGAAATCTAAAAGGGAATACCTAGCTATGGGCTGAACTGGTTGAGGATGGCACCACCCATACTCAACTTGAGGTAATAACCAACCTGCTAGCTGACAGATTTGAAGCAAACTTCACACCCTGTCCCCTCGAGTCATCCTGAAAAGTACCATTCCGCAGCCTGTTATCTCATGAGAGCAGATCACCTCTACACTCTCCAAGGCCAAAAATATGTTGTCAGTCAGACCAGACAACATCCCAGGTTGCCTTTTAAACAACTTAAAGCATGTCCTAGCAGACCCACTTGAATCCCTGTTTAACCACAGCCTACAAAATGGCTATTTTCTGAGAAAATTGAGGACAGAAACAGTAATCTCTCTGCACAAAGGGGGACCATCAACTGACCCTAGGAGTTATAGACCCATAAGCTTGACTAACCTCATCTGCATGGCCATGGAACAAATCATTATGGACCTTATTATCAAGGACATAGGTAATCTCCAGACTCTGGATCCAACCCAGTTTGGATTCGTTAAAGATAGATCATGCCTGTTAAACATGGTGGACTTCAAGTAAGTCATCAAGGCCCTGGACGAGGGAAAGACAGTGCATACCAATTACCTTGACATAACCAAGGCATTTGATACAATCCTCCTCTCAAGTATTATTGAAAAATTCTTCTAATTTTGAAATAACCCCTACATTACCTGATGGGTAGCCAACTGGCTCACCAACAGAACACATACTATCAAAGTTGGTGACTTCACCTATAGCAAATAACCTGCCATCAGTGACGTACCATAGGGTTCTGTGCTGGACCTCTTACTGTTCAGAATTCATTTCACAGAAGTCCAAGTAAACTTAGATAGCCTGTTGCTGACCAAGTTCACTGATGAATGCAAATTGGGAACAATCATTGAGTCCCCAACGATGTTAATATGCTACAGACAAGGTTAACACAGATAACATGATTGGTGCTAAAGCCACAGATTTAAAGCTAAATGTAAAAAATGCCTTATTATTCTCCTTGGGAAAGCTGACATCCCTGCTAATTATATTATAGACAGCACTTCCCTAAGTGTAGACCCAATGGTATGTGATCTGGGTACTCAGGTTTATAACAATCTGAACTTTGACCACCACATATCCACAGCATAACTCTCAACCTCTGGGCATACAAAATCTGCACAAAGCCAAAAATAATGGGGGGACATAGAACCAAAAATAGGGGCAAATTTTAAATATTGCTCTTATAAACTTAGAAGTTGCTAGAATAAAAGGTCTTGTATTACCATGCATTTTCTGAAGGATATGAAGTCTGAACTCAAATGCCTGTCATTATTTAGTGAATTTAGTCCATACCAACTTGCCACAAAAATCCAGAAAACTAAAATTTATGATGAGCAGACCAAAAATATGAGTCAGAAATCTGGACATTCTGCAAAAATCTGGACAGTTGAGAGGTACGATCCACAGTAGTAAGGAAATCCTTCTATGTAGCACATCTTATAAATAATGGCATTGCAACTAAATCTAAGAATGTCATAATTCCATTATAATCAGACCAATAATTGAGTACAGTGCTCTATTTTGCATATACCTCATCAGACACCTGCAACAATTGGAGAGATCACAGAGGTTTCTCACCTATAAATTACAGGGTACACAAACCAAGTCTTACACAGAAAGACTGAAAGCTGTGTCTCTTACAGGTTGCTAAGGGTTGGCTTACAAGGCAGTCTCTGTCCCGGCCCTGATAGGAATGCATATTTGTAAATCGAACTGCATAAGGGTCACTCACTACAGGGATCTTAACCTAGCCTCTGACATGAACAGGTCATGCTGGAGAGATGGATACATCTCCGAGAGACTGCTACTTCTCTGGAACAAGCATTCAATTCACATGAAATACAGTCCCTCCCTGACCCTCTTCAAATGCAACCTAGATCAATGGATGGGTGACTGCAAATTCACTCCTGGGGCAGTGCCCATGTAACTCGACAGAGGAGTTCTGTATTCATTACCACTCAACTAACCGCTGACAACTGGGGCAACTCAAGATAAATATGGCTGGCTTGTAGGGGTTCTAGGGATGTTAGGCTAGTAACCTTCTATGAACCTATAAACACTTAATAATTTAAGTTGCCTTAACTAACATCAATTTATAAGTGAATAGAATATTCTAGGTCTAGTACATCAATGATTTCCACACTAATGCACCAACAAACAGTCAAAAAATTAATACTCCGTGTATGTTTTGTCAGATAACCAAAAACATTCACATTATTTTGATATTTTCTCTGCAGTAATGAAAATCAATATTTTATTACTAATTTTCAGCAAATTTCATGTGAAGCTAATCTGGCATGTATATGGATGTGATTTAATAATTTAACCCCAAAACAAAACATGCATTTCCTCCTTTATTTTCATCTGGTTCCTATATCAGAGATGATTTTTTTTGTAAAATTTGTTTTACATTCAGTGCTATATGTTCTGATGCTAAAGAAAACCAATCAAGAGTATAACATTAACTATTAAAAGTAAAAACTGGCTGGTAAATATGCAGCCTTGAAACAATTACGCCAACAACTGTTTTCCGCAACACTTTTACTGATTATGAATACCTATGTCCAAGAAGTGAGAAGTAGCATAAACACTGCCAGGGAAGCATGCAGATAGACTAAAGCTAACTGTAAGCTACTCTGTAAACAGTTACAATGCTGGCAGATTTCAAAGGCTGAGCAAGACAGTTGTGTCTTTGGTTTAAATTCAGGAACACAGTTCGGAGCCTACCACCCAAGTTGTTTTAGCAAGGCCTTGAGCTTAACTGCATATTCATTCTGAATCATTAGGCACAGACACTTAAAAAGAACCCCTGTAATGCTGTTCTTTTGTCAATGAGACAGTGAACTATGAAAAGATGAGTGCTGTGAAGAATATTAAGCTCAGGAAGGGCACTGGATCAAAGCAAAGGCAGTAATTTGTCATGGAGCAGTCCCTCATGCCTGAATCTGTCAAAAACATATGAACTAACTATGCTGCAGAATATTTAGTCATGAGTACATGTTCCTTACAGATATATAGATCTGTGAAAGGGTACATGGGAAAAGTGTAAAATGCCCAGCCCATTCAGTGCACACATGTACACACACACGCAAACACACACGTCTGAAATGTGTGTGTGTTTGTGAATGTGTGTTTGTGTGTGTGTGTGTGTGTGTGTGTGTGTGTGTGTGTGCGCGCACCTGTCTGTGCGTGCATCTAGTGCTTTATTCAGGATTAGTTTCTTTGATCTGCATCAACCAGTGCCATAGGTTTCTACTTTAATGCAATAATAAGATGAAAAAAAGTAGATATTTAAAGAATGAATGAACGGATGCAGTTTTACAACTTTTGTGAAATTTTTGTTACCTTTGGAACTAAAAAACAATTAAAAGCCTTATGGCAATGGTAACATAATTACCACTTGGATAATGCTGAGCATCATAATACCTCTGTGTGAAATCTGTAACTATCAAACTCTGTTACGGAGTCCTGTTCAGTACCCCAACATAAGCTTAAAAGTTCTGGAACTACTTCTGGAATAATAAACAAAGCAAGTTGTAAGTAAGGGATTCCCAACAATGAATGGATCCTCATATTTTCTTGCCTCTTATTCATAATTAGAGTAGCATATCCACTAGGAATACAGGAAATGTATCAAATTGCTGGGAATTCACCAGCTGTCTCACAGAAGTATCCTGCAAGAGTACTGATTATGATCTATATGCAGTCCTTCTGCAAAGTTTGGACAAAATAAAGAGTTAGATTCTATGTAGAATATGTCTACAAGGCTTTGAAAGAAAACGTTTCTCCTGAACTTAAAGAAAAAATGTTTTAATATTAAGAACAGAATTCTGCATCTGAAGTATGTCACCTTGTATTAAAGTGAAAGACTTGCAGTGAACAACTCAGTTTACAACAACAAAGCATTATGGCCTCTGTACCGAGTCCTGTCCTGAATAACAAGCATCTAAGTAGCTTGCTTGAATCACTGATTAAGTCTGTTGCATGGTTTCTTCAGATTTGCTTCTTGCGATTATAACTTCTTTCATCACTGCCACCTTTTAGGTAAGGACTATAGATAACTTAAATCTCAAATCATTAATAAGTGATGTGGCAGAGGCTATGATAGCCACTATTTCTAAACAATTCTGAGTACTCTCTATTGCATCTATAAGAATGACACATTTATTTACCTTAACATACAGTCAATCCAGCCATTGATAAAATGCCTGAAAAATACAACACATTAACCTCAACAGCTAACAAACATTTTTTTTTTTTTGTGGAAGGAACCCAGAAGTCAGGCTATGGTAACTTGACAAAATATAATGTTTTTTCATGTGCAGACAATTCCAGTGCATATCAACCTGAAGGTGTACACGTTGTATTTATTAAAAGAGAACAGCAAATTACCTTTGTTAATGTATACCTCACAAGCAAAATACATGGCAAATGGTAAACCATTACTTCCTAAAAAGGCATAAGCAGGAATCTGTGATTATGTTCTGTCATTACACTGTAAAATTCTGATGAAATTGAAAGAACTGGTGCTGATACACCCTTTCCATGAGTGCAAAGTCACCTTTAGTAAACCAGAAATTTCCTGGACGATGAGGTCAATGAGAAGGATACAAGTTGTTTAAACTTGTTAAAATTGTGTGCATTTCCTTTCAGCAAAGAATGAACTATGAAACCTGGTAAGTCAAAGGATTGTGTAAAAAAAAAATAGTCGAGGGATAACTGCATCCCCTGACATATTATGAATGTCTGCCTTTTCCCAGCGAGTCAATTCCTGAAAATCTAGCTTTCAGTGTTAAAACATTTCTGCTATGATATATAGGAATTTTAATGTGGTCCAAGCTTAGAGTATGAGGAATTAAATATAATACTGGCAGGAATCTTGAAATGCAAGAGGCAGTGCCATATTAAAGACATTTTTACATCTGGTAAATATTTTGATTGTAGTAAACACATCAAGAAGAGATTCTCCGTTTTTTCTTTCTAAATGTTGCCAGATAAATAGGCTATATTACAGTAAAATAACCCCCTGCCTGTTGCCTGAAGATAAAAAGGACTCTCATTTTTTGTTCCTACATAGGGTAGTTGAACTCACATTCCACTCCAAACTCTTCTCAGAAAAAGTAGGAGATACTACACCCCAAAGGTACTTTCATTTGGCTGTGCACTTCATTTAGAGATAGTTCAGATGAATATAAATGATTTCATGATATGTGTTAAATAAGCGTCAGATTGTTATTAAAACTGCTGTCTTACAAAAAGACACTAGTTACGGTAATCACACCTAGTACAAAAGAAAAGAACTAATACAAAAAGCTAAACCAACTCCATCTTGTTCACTGTGATATAAAAACGCTTTTCATAACTGGTGCTAGTACATTTATCTAGTTAAAAGAAATTGCAGCACAGCAAGAAAAACATAGTTTCTACTGTAGCATTATGTAAAGTCATATAATCTTTAAAGTTACATTTTAAATGTCGTCAGTAAGACATTTCCATAGCAATGTTTTCATCACAATTCCTGCATCCTGTTTAGGAATGTATAGTAATGCTTTCTGCCTACCTTTCCATATTTGGCACTCAGTATTTATAAAAAATCCTATCCAGCATGCCCATATGTCATTGGCCTAATGTTTTTTTTCCATAAATCCTTGTATCAGCACATAATGTAAAATATTCTGCACTGCTCTAGTTTCCACATTGTATTCCACAAACTTACAAAACCCATGATTTCCTTTCACTTTCATGTCCTGGATATATACAAAACACACCTTCAGCATAACAACTCATGTTAACATAACCAGTGTAGCCTGAGCTGCCTTCTCAAGCACATACATTACTTTCCTATTTTTCTTGCACATCTAACTTTCATAGCATAATTAAATGCCAATACTTAACACGCGATTTTTCAAAATAATATTCATTAATACTATCTTTTGTCATCTTTTGAACTTCCTTACCAGATTATATCAAGTATTCTGAGACTATTTTAAATTTTTTATTTTATTGTATTGTAAATTTTTTGTTGGGGGAAGTTTTTCAGACCTGGCCATCAAGTCACCCTCATGCACTCTTCAGACTCACTTATTCCTTCCAGGTGAGAGCCCTTCATTCCTGTTCAGGTGATAGTCATATTTTTCTGGTCACACAGGGGTGATCAGTGCAGCGTGTCTATCTCTGGAGAAGCACAACTCCTCTTTCTCCTTGATGGTGGCTTCATTTTCTTCCGTCTTCTCCATATTTTGCCTTCTCCAGAAGTCCAAACTTTGAATTGAACTTGGGTCATCTGACACCTAACATTTTCCCTGTTATTTATTTTCAATCCCATATATTTTATCCTTTCCTCACCTTCCAGCTTTCTGGCCAAAAAATCTAAAGGTTTTTCATATTCAATCCTTCTTTACATGGGATAGGCAATGTTTGTTTCTAGCCAAGAAACAGAAAGTACTTTAAAATTTCTGACATGATTAGTAATATATTTCTTTCCAGCTTTAGCTTCTGTACTCAGTGTTTAAAAATGTGCCACAACATAGTGAAGGCTATTTCAGATTCCACCTCTCATCTAATAATGTATACAGTGTCCCACTCTTTATAGTTTTCTGCTTGTTCATTCAAAATGTGGGGAAGCTATTGACTAACTCTGCCTGTCAGCCTTCTGTTATAACAAAAATGTTGGAATTATAAGTAAATATGCTCAGTGGTATAATTCTAATCGAACTACATTTCAACAACTCACCGCTCACATAGTCTAGCATTTAATTCATGTTCTCATTTTGCCATAGCAAGTCCCTAATTTCAGTCATTATTTCAATTCAGAGAATTTCACTAATATTGTCATTGACTGCTCTGCAAACCTGATTTTCAAGAACTTCTTTTTCTTGCTGGAATCATACTCAAGGATTTTTTTCATCCTCTAAATGATTAAAGAATGTATGTAATTTCCCTGAGTTTCTTCACTGCTAATGTCATTGCTAGCCTATTTGTGAATAATATATTCAGATCATATGTCCCAGTATCAGAATATATAAGACATCACTTAACCTGACCACTTGACAGCAAGTATCATCCTTTTTTCCCTAATGTTAAAGAGCATAAGACTAATAAAGAAATGATTAATGACTTAATTGTACATAAAACTGAGAAATACCTTACTGGACTTTAAAACTCTCTCTATCTCACTCACTCTCTCTCTCTCTATATATATATATATATATATATATATATATATATGAGAGAGAGAGATAGTGTTGTAACTATTTTTAATCAAAACTGTTTGAAATGATGAAACTATGCAAATGATATCCATTATTTCTGTATAATGAAACTTTTTCCCCCAGCCTCATCTGAAAAAGGGCACTGCTCAATAGGACTTTCTTGATAAACATTGCCAATAAATAAATACACACACACACACACACACACACACACACACACACACACACACACACACACACACACACACACACACACACACATATATATATATGTCCCTTTACCCTACCCTACCCTCCTCACTCAATCTGTCCGATCCTCTTAAAACTTTCTTAACTACCTCACTTCATCTCAACTCCAAATACATCTCCAGTTGACTCACTCACACCTACCTTCTTCTCACTACCATGACTACTATTCACTCGGTCTCCTCTCTTACTCACCTGTGTTTCCCTTCCATCCCCTAGCCCTTTTAGTTTGTTCCACCTTTGTGTGGAGCTTCTGCTTTATATCTGTTGGAATTTTTGCAGTATGTTTATATAAATTATGGGTTTATGAGTTTAGTACAGTATCTGTTTGAGCTTAGTACTATCTGTATATACATCCTACCTTTAGTCTTAGTCTCTAGCTAAATATTGGTATACCTGTTCACTACTATGTGCCTCCATGGAAAAAGGACCTGTGTCCAGTCTGAATTTCCTGGTAAATAAATAAATACATACATACATACATAAATATATAACCCTGTTCATACTGAAATGTTTACTGTTCCAAGGATTATAACTATTGCCATTCATCTTTCAACAGGCACCCTGGTTGGACTGACATACTATTGTATGAATAAGGTATATAGATAGATAGATACAGATATATAGTGCGCGTGTGTATATAAAATATTGACAGCCATTGGTATTATCAAAACCATTATAAAATTATAAAGTAATTATTAAACTACTATACATTGTTTGCATAATACCATTGTTCCTCTGTATTGTTTACATTTACTAATTATTCCTTCATGTGTCACTGTACAGTAACTTTGTTAATCTTCTGATATGTAATGTGGCAATATGTAATCAGTGCCAAAAGAAAGCCCTGTTTAGGTATTTCAATATATTGAGCACATAAAAAAGACACCAGAACATACAGTGCAAGAAGCCGTGCTCAATTCAAAAGATATTTTTTCTTTAGTTGAAAAATGGCCTTTTAGCTATCTAGCTATATCTGCTTACATTTATTATTTTATTTATTTATTTTACATTTGTTGACTGGGTTTGTTCAACTAAGCTGAAGAGCCCTTTTTTTGGCGGAGGCCCGGGGAGAAAAGCTCCAACACAGTACACAGTTTTCATTATAAATTAGTATTAAACAGCAATGTTACAGGATTATTACAAGGCATTAAGTAGCAATATAATGTTATACAGTGTCAATAATCAGGAGTATAGCAAAGCTCTTTCAAGATGTATAAAAATAAATAATATGTCATTAAGATGAATATAGTTTTTGGGGGTAAGTGGTTACAAAAATCCAGTTTTATCATAATGTAGTTGCATGAAGGCAATGTGACTACATCACAGTCAATGAGAAGAATGCAGACCAAATGACACCACTCAGAGCAGTTGTATGGTAAAGCTGGACATATAAACAGAACATTGTCTTTCCATGGGTTATTAATGTGTCAAGAAATCAAGAAGGCAATAAATTCAGAGAATATTTGATGGGAATTAATGTTTACAAGTTCAGTTCTTTTCTCTCTCAAGATATATTTTTGTCCAAGTAATACTTTTGTGCAAGACAAGCATGCCTGAGTTTCCCAGATTTGATGCTGAAAAAGAGCTATGTGTTACTGCAGGGAGCAAAGTCACAGTAGACAGAGAACAAAGACATGCCAGGTTTTCTCTCCTTTTTGCAAATAACATAAACTACAGAGAAATGCTTAAAGTCAGTCATCCATTTTTTTGTACCATTTTTAAGCAGTTCACTCAGTCTGGTCTGAGCTGCTTGGCTAACACCATAGCTGAACTCTGAGAAAGAGCTTGTCTTGAGTATACAACATTGGACTGCTTTATAACCTACACTCTTGTCAGAAACTGAGTACTGTGATATTTCATCTTGTTGACTTCAGGGCCCTGGTCATCCATTTATAGTGAAGTGGAGGAGGTTTGCATAGAAAGGAATCTTGCCAAATTCTTCCCTGCAGTTGAATGGACCTATACCAGAGGAAAAATAAAACTTTTTTTTGAAAGAAATCATTTCAGTTTCATGTATACCAGGAGTGGACACAGAAATCAAAACTGCTTTTCCAGTGTTCTTCAAAGAAAAATGGCCTTTAGAAATACTTCTAAATTAGAAGGATCTGAGAAACCAGAACAGGAATTGAACCTTAACCCTAAAGGCTGTTTTTTACCCAGAAGCTTGTGGATATAAAAAGAAAATGGGGGGGGGCTTAAAAATGTTGAGCAACATCAGACTAATGCAAGTAATGTTTCCTTCATTGTTAATATTGTATAGTTTTCATTTTACTTATTATGATAATAATTTATTTTTAACTGTGTAAAAAATTCTATCTCATACAAACTCATCCTGATGCATACTAGTTGTTTTGTTAGTTTAATTTTAATAGGATTAGAAAGGGGAGAATCAGTGCTGTGCCAACTTAATTTCCCCCAGCAGCCCAAATGCATAGATGATAATATAAATATTACATTCCTATCTGTTTGTTCTGACACTACCAAGCAGGGGTGTCTCGTGCTATTGGACTGCAAGACTGCAGCCCCCCAGCTGTAAAAGAAAGAAGAAAGACCCCAAGAGAAAGAAAAAAGAAACTAAAGAAAAAAACAAAAATCGTAGACCTTCACACATGCACACTCACAGCATTTCTGACATCCACACTGCTGCTGAACCAGTCCAGAGCATGCGCAAATTCAGCAGCAGTCCAGATTAGAAACACAGCAATCAAGAGCATCCCAGAAGTCTATGCAATTAGTTACAACTGCATAGACTGGAAAGGGATTGGACTGCAATATCCACAGGCTGGCCTCCTCTTGCAGGAAGGAAGGAGTTCACCACGGGATCGGTGACATCTCACAGGAGCTTAGCGAGTGGATATGGAGCTATACAGTAACAGAAGCCCCTGGACCCATGTGTGTGTGTGTGTGTGTGTGTGTGTGTGTGTGTGTGTATGTGTGTGTGAAATGCCCCAGTTGCTGTATACTGGTACCTCAGGCTTGAACCCTGGTTGCAGGTGGCAAAAGCCTGAATTCCCTACCCACCACCATTTGTAAAAAAATTACAGATTTTTGCCTCATATTTGTTCTGTTCTGTTCCTCATAAAATCTGTGGTTTCTGTATTTTTCTAACCTTACAGAGTCAGTAGTGCAGTAGTGCACTGGTAGCATTGTTGGCTACCAGTTCTCTGGTTTGATTCTTGGCTGGGGTGCCTTCTGTGTGGAGTCTGCATGTTCTCCTATCTTACAAAGACATATGTCTGGAGTGTTTCTCCGTGGGCCTTTGCTAACAATTGGCTTTTGTTCCAAGTCAGACTTTCCTGGTTAACAAATGTTAAATAAATAAAAATAACAGGCATTTGCATTTCAGACTTCATATTCTTTAGAAAGTACATGGTAACACAAAACCTTTTATTCTAGCAATTTTCTAAGTTTATAACAGGGGTATTTGAAATGTGTCCCTATTTTTGAGACTGTATTCCCCCATTATTGGCTTCATCCAGTTTTTTTGTGCTAAGGTTGAGAGATATGGTGAAAACTGAATTCACTGAATATGTTTGGGGGCTGTATTCCCCCATTACTGGCTTTGTCTACATGATTTTTGTTAAGAGGTTGAGAGATATGGTGAGAACTGAATTCACTGAATACGTTTGGGGGCTGTATTCCCCCATTATTGGCTTTGTTCAGGTGTTTTGTGCTAAGAGGTTGACAGCTATGGTGAGAACTGAATTCACTAAATGGCAGACATTTAAGATTCAGTCTTCCTATCTTTTACAGAACAGATGATTTGGCATAGTAGTATGTTGCTCTGACTGTTTTACACTGCATCCTGGGTTCAATACTTGGCAGTGAAATGTATGGTGGTAACACAGCATTTTATTCTAACAACTTTCCAACATTATATAAGCAATGTTTAAAATGTGCCCCTGGTTTTTGGGCTTTTACCCCCCCCCCCACAATAAATTTTGGCTTTTTCCAGATTTCTTGTGCTGCAAAGTTCAGAGATACAGCTGAGTGTCAAGTAGATTTTATAAGAAGATGAGAGCTGCAAAGGAACAAACGTTTAGTGCTGCTTATGGTGAGTCTGCTTGCAGGGTACTTGCTTTTGATGCAGAAGGTTGTGGGTTCTACTCACACAGTAAGTAGATGCATTGATGATATACTGTACTGTATTGTAAATGGGGTGGATGCTGCAGTCCTTTTTGGCAAAGATATCTAGTAACTATGAACCTGTTATCAGTTTGCCATCCATTCCCTATTGCAATATTACTAGCTTATCATTTTTTTAATGCAACATAGGCAATTTATTCCTCAAAGGCAACAGGCACTGTATTTGTAGATAAAACAATGACATATAAAGTTGTTTGCTAGCAGCAACCCCTTTATTAGTTACATGTTTCTTTAATGTGGAATTATTTAGATGACTTTTACTTCTTCAGAGATTGTGCATATTTACTGATACTGGTGGACTGTAGAAGTTTGAATAGACTTTTATGATGGAAATGTTCTGAATTGGGCAGTTTTGTCATTATTGGTGCATGCATTTTGTTTCATTGGTTACTGGAAAAATTTTCTGAATTGGGCAGTTTTGTCATTATTGGAGCATGCATTTTGTTTCATTGTTTACTGGAAAAATGCTCAAAACAATAAATTTAAAATGCCCTCTAACAACTGTACTATATTGTACAAGGAATATAATTTAATAAAATCAGGAAGGTGTATCAAAGAGCACATGTATGTTTCATGTCCAAGGGGCCTATAATTTGAAAACAGCCCAAAGTTAATCTTTATCTGCCTGAATGTGGGTTTCAATGAATGTGAGTTTCAAGGGCAGAGAAGTTTTAATGCTAAGTCTGTTTTTATTGTGAGACTGCATTGCTTTGTTTAGCAGATGTCTTAGTGTTTGTGCTGTAAAATGCAAAATAAAACTTTCAAATGAAGTCCAAATCATCGTAGAAGTAAAGCAGTATGCACTTTATTGTTTATGGTAAATGGGGTGAAATAGCCAAGTAATGGTTCATTGAAATGGCTGCAGGGGGGAGACTCCATTGGACCATGATTTTGTGAGGGGGAAGGGCGGCAAACTCAAAGACAGCCCCGGCTGAACTATACCTTTCAAATGTCCAGATTTTCACAGAATGAATAGATTTTTGCTTCTTATTTTTGGTTTGTTCCTCATAAAATTTGTGGTTTTCTGGCAAATCATTTAGGAATTAAGTCACTAAATAATGACAGACACTGAGTTTCAGACTTCATAACCTTCAGAAAAATGTATGCTAAAGTAAAACCTGTTATATTCTGTCAACTGTCTTAGTTTGACAAGAGCAATTTTTAATACTGTTTATATGTTCCCCCAATATATTTGGCCTTGTCCAGATTTCCTGCATTAACAGGTTGAGAGGTACATGCAAATAAATTGCTTTATAGGATTAGGCATATCCAAACCTCTCAACTGTTCCTGATTTTGGCTCAAAATGTTGCTCTTCCCCTAATAATCCCTCTGCAAAATGGCAGTTTTGGAAGAAGACATGGAGGGTTTACAATTAATAAATAACCGTAATAATCAGTTATAGATTACTTTTATTTCAGAAATGCATGTAGATTCTTTTATTTTGTCAGCTGCTCAAGTTAGCAGTACTAATATTAAAAAGTGTCCCTTCTTTGACAGGTTCCAGGCTGTATTGTGTGGGTATTTTATACTTTTGCATCACATTTTTGGTCCATTTTTCAAAAAATTGTGTTTAAGTAGCAGTGCTTTAATGACCATCAGGTAAGCTTGTCTGATATTGTAAGATGCAAGTAAGTTTTAATAAGCAGTATTGCCAACATTGAAAGCCTTTCTGTTGTTGCCGTGCAGAGAATACTTGCATAACTAGATACAGTATAAGCCTTTGGTATTGAAATGCATATGACAGTATTTGTAATAAAGGACAGGATTATATTATTTTAGAAAGCTCATTACATTTGCTGGAGACTTGCAGTCATCTTTGCAGGCTTTACCTGTAAACTAACAGAATGCCAATCTATCATGTGTAGTCCATAACCTGTGCAGTAATCCTTTAAACAATGTATCTTGAGCTTGTTTCTTGTTTGCTTTTCATTTTTTACTTTGATCATGTTTTCCCCATGAAACAAGTAGATAGTTGTTCAGACAGCAGGTCTTTTTTGGATAAGAAACATTTTTAGAAGTGGGGGAAACACATAGATTGCTACTTTCAGCATGTTACTTGGTACTTTAATAAAGTTTAATAAAGCTGAATATAAATTATAATTAGAACTGCAGTGCAAAGAGAAGTGGTTTGAGTTGAGTGCTGCTTGTTTTTCTTATACTTGATTTTGACTGACATTCCAGTAATGTATTTAAAAAGTAATTTATTTTTTCATGCCACACAACCTTTTTGTTTCCATCTAGATATTAAGTAAGCTGTCATGCAGCCAATGCATCGAAATATTTGTTTTCTTCTACACTTCATTTTGTCTTGATTGGACTCTCATAATGACGGTTTGGCACCCAGGGCAGCGTATTTAATTAAAGTTACAGTTTTTTGTGGTTTTGAGCATAGCCCCTCCCCTTTCTAGTTGGCCACACCCTTTCCCATTGATCCCACCCATTCAGCTGTCTACTGCAGCCCACCCCCCTTTGATTTGAAGTCACCAGCCACCACTGCTACCAAGTATTGGAAAAAATAGACTGCATCTCTTAAGGTAGTTGAATATCAGGGTGGAATTTTGTCTTTTAGTCAGTGGCTAAGGACGTGATGCCATAGAGACAGGATTTGCTGTGTGTCAGCCTGGAGTGATATGTGCACCCAGAGTATATTACATTTCTCCAGACATTACACTGACTGTTAAAAGAAGGAAGTATACCTCCAATAGTTGATGTGACACTGGTTTATAGTGTGAATTCTGCTCAATAGCTTAAATCTAAGACAGGTTACTTTAGGATGTAAAGTAAAAAAATGCATCTACAGATACACTCAGATAATCATTTAATTTAATAGTTCCACTGATAATGCAAAATGCAGAGGTATTACATAGATAACCATTAACTTAGTTTATCCAGTGCCCATTAAAGAAATTGGTGGCATTATAACCAATTAAAGGGCACATGCCACTTGTAAAGCTTGGTTGTTACTCATAAATTCAGATGGTACCTTTGTCTCACAGTAGGCACAAGGCACACCTAGTCTCTACAAAAGACAAGACAGTTTAATATGCACTATCCTGAAAGAATGAGAATATTCCAAAAATGCAGTCAAACTAAAAAAGCTGTCTGTAAATCCAGATTCATAGGGTTAGTTCAAGTCAACAGTACAAAAGTGAACTGTTTGGAAAATCTTAGAAAGCTTTAAATGAGATATACGTTACTCTTCTGTTTATGCAAATACTAACTGTAATAAATGGCAACAGCTAACACTTTCTCCATTCATTGGAAAGCAGGAATGAAAGTCGTCAGTGTCCTCATCACTCCCCTTGTTTCCATTTTTTTAAATGAAGTTGGTGTGCTGCATCAACTGTTGCTACCTCTTTTGATTCAGAGCCACTCTCTGACCTTCTTTGACAGCAGTTCCAGACTACTGCAGTTCTTCTGTCATGTAATACATTCATCTCTTGGATGAATGTCCTCATCTCATTTTGCCTTCTCATTGTCTCTCCCAAATTTGCTTTACCAATTGGCTGTATTTTACTTGTCTGCACATGTGACCACTCCAACGTAATTTGTTCTGACTTCCACTGTAAATGGGGCTACTTTGAATTCCTATCTGATGTCCTCATGTATCTGTATAACAGTATGTGTCCTATCACACATCTCGTGCACTTCTTCTGTGTCACCTCAAGCTTCCTCAGCAGCGCTACCTTCACTGCGTGGATTTCTGCACCATACAGAAGCACTGGTCATACTACAGTTTGGTGCACATTCCTTTTCAGCTTCTTTGGCAGTCTTCCGTCACACACTAACCTTAATACTTGGCTGAATCACCTTTGATTTTAGCTTTGACCCCCTTCGTTTACACTTCCCTTCTCCTCCATCCACTATTTAAATATTTGAAGATGTTAACCAGTTCTATTTCCCTTCTATATCAATTTTCAGCTCCTTCTGATTTCCTCTATTTGCTGCCGTGACTACTCTCCAGTCTGTACTCAGTTAAGGTTACTATATTTGTTTGTATGTAACGTATGCCAGAATATGAGCCAATCAAAACCTCGCACAGCAGACCCTCTTCTGTTCAATGCAGAACATCAAGCCGCATTGAATAGAGCTCCACTTTCAAAAATGCACACAGTGGACCCCCTTCTGTTCAATGTGGAATATCAAGCTGTTCCCCATTGAACAGAGCTCTGTTTTTTGATTGGCTTGTATCGGTATATGAGCCAATAAAAAAAAAAAAAAAACAAAGCGGAGGAAAGACTCCGAAATAGGGATGTCTGTTTTTTGAAAATTCTGCGATTTGTCCGGGTTTTAATAGCAGAATTTTCAAAAACCACCCAGACAGGAGCCCAGAAAAAGAGGACGTGTCCAGAGAAACCCGGACGTATGGTAACCTTATACTCAGTTTTATGTCATGAGCCTTCAGTTTTGCATTCCAGTCTCCTATCATTTGTTAATATCTTATTGTAGTGATGGATTGTCTATTTACTATAGCTTTGTGGATCAGGCCCATCTAACTTGTTTACTAATGCCGTACATCATCAGTATAAACAGCAATCATTCAGAGCTGAAATGTGATACACACACAGTCCCACTGGGAATCATGCGTGTGTCCAAACACTGTCTATTTGTGTCACTGGGTCATCTTACAAAACCTGCACTACATCTAACAATGTTTTTAGAACTTTAAGCCATTTCAGGACTGCTGAAACCAGCTTTTTTGGACCTAGTTGTATACTTTTTCCAAATCTAGGAGCACCCAGTTGGACTCTTTCCTCATCTCCAGCTTCTTCTTCACTATCTAGGATTGGCTTTTCAAAAAAAACAATTAATGTTTAAAATTTCATTTACTGTAAATATTTACAACTGGGGCGAGAAAGGCCAACTTTTTTAATGCCTTTCTTGGAATCCATATACATTCAAACACAATGATCAGAGTATCCCTTCAAGTGTGTGTTATCTGACAAGTGTGATATGAAATCTTGTGATGTGATGTCAGTGCACAAGTCAAAAGGAACTTGACATGCATTTCATATTTTCAACTCCAGTGTTGCATGCCTTTTTTCACAATACAGTGGTTACAGGCAAGAATAGCTTATTCAACAGATTTTGATGTGTGCTAGTCTACATAGTGGTCAAAAAGTGACATAGGATTCTTGTTATATTTGATTATGCTTTTTGGGATGGGTTTGTGAGGTTCATTCAGTAATTGCTGCACTTCCTTATGAGCATGTCCAGTATAATGATGTATTTTATTGGACGGCACTTAGCACAGTGCATAATACATAATCAATGCTGTGGAATAGTTATTATCATTTGTCATTTTGGGGGAGGAAAATGCTGAGAATTTGCTTCCAGCTGCATGGATATGCTGACTGCTGTACAATGGAGGTAGTGGCAAATGTGCAAAGATGCCAACATTGTTATCGACATTTGTATACCTGCAGCATGTAATCTCTAGCAGTTTCCACAGTTCTCTTACTACCTGATGGTACTGTTGCACCTGTGCGTGAGCTATGTTACTTGTGGTAATCTAGGTATTACAATATGCTGCACAGGAGACAGTTTGACTTACAACATGATAGTATACTGCCTTCAATGGTCTCCTTTGTTATACTGTATTAACTGTGTATGTGTGGCAGGAGCAAGTAGTATACTTGTAATATGTTAAACAGTTCAAGCAGCAGTTGTCATTACACAATACTGACATCAGTTCCTTTTGTGTTTTGAGTACATCACCTAGGGGGTAACTCTCATGAGTGGTCTTCCTTTCATGCATACTTAATAATGTCAATAGGCATACATTGACACACACACACACACACACACACACACACACACACACACACACACACACACACACACACACACACACACACACACTCACATGCACATTCAATTTGTTACTGGACTGCCTCTACATGATTGTGTCTTTAAAGATTTCAGTTTTAGGATATTTTTCACGGCAGGTCCTACATCTTCCATACTTACATCTCATCTGTTATATTTGTAAATCTATATCAGTTTATTGCAGCATAATCTTCTATTTATTTTATTTTCAACATGACAGTTCTATGTTTATTGAACATCCTAACGGATTGCACTACATACTGATTTGGGAAGCATTAAATGTCTCTATTCCTACCTTTCTCAGCATGCATGCCACAACTGATATTGTTTCCACTTTCAGTACTTATATGGGCAGTATATTCATGTGTTCCTTAATTTTCTCAACTAGTCCGCCATTTATATACCTGCATTAATACATATAAGGTATGGGAATTTGTAAACTTGTGTAAGCTGCATGGGTATTCAAAAACATTTTTCTTTCTGAACATTTACCGCCATGTTTTCTTTTCCACTGTACCTGACAATGTCAATGCAGTTCCCACATGTCCAGTACTCAATTCATTGCAACTTACAACTGTATTAGCCTTTCTTGTACACTTGTATTGTTAGGCTTCCCCTGTCTTTTATGTATTCCAAGTTGCCCTATCTGTTGTTATGCCAAGTGTGTTACCTTACTTACTGAGCTCAGGCTTGTGTACTTTTCCTTGTTTACATTGTGCACACAAACCCTGCCTTACCCCAATGGCTGCAAGCTTTATTCCTGGGCTTAACATGGGCTGATGGAAGTGTGCAGTAGCCTGCCATCATTTATTTATTTAACATTTGTTTACTGGGAAAGTCCGGCTTGGAACAAAGCCAATTTTCAGCGGAAGCCTGGGGAGAAACGGTCCAGATGCATGTCTTTGTACCATGGGTGGAAACCGGAACACCCATAGGAAACCCACACAAATACAGGGCGGACATGTAAACTCCACATAGAAGGCACTCCAGCTGAGAATTGAACTGGAAAACTTCTTTCTGTGAGGTGACAATGCTACCTCTGCACTGCACCGTCATCATGCATACTTGATTAGCAGTACTGCTTGCTGTGCACAGCCAGCTGATCAAGTCCACTCTAGTGTAATGTGTACTGAACTTAAATTAATTTCTGAGCATGTTTTAGACAAAAGCACTTAATGAGAAGATAAATCTCCATTAGGCCTTCCATCACATAAATACGTTCATCTAAAAACAATTGGTAGTTGACATCTGGAGAGTTCTTCAACTATTAGGGCAAGATTTTACATATTATGCATATGCTGAAAAGATGGTTAATAGGATAATTTGAGGGGAATAGTGATTTGTATATCTCTTAGAAATACCTCTTCAGTCAATCAGGATAAAGCCAATATAACCCTAACAATACAGACAGGGATTCTCAATTCAAAATAGTAAGAAATGATATCCTGGATTTTGAAATTCCCTTCTGCAGTGTATGTCTTAATGCTGGAGGCATAGTTATGGCTGAAGCACTGAGTCCTGATGTAAACTATGGCTATTTATTGAATGATAAAGGCTCATTTCATACAATAGTATATCATGAATTTTGTAGTCATAAGTCTGAAACTGATGAATTACACTATAAAATTAAGCATAACTGACAAAACAACCAATAACAGAAAATATATTTACACTTTTTTTGAGAATGACATACAGTGCTTCATAAATACCTTTGGATTTACACATCCAGGATTTTCTTATTTATTTTTGGCAATAAGGTTCATTTATGTTAAAAAAACAGCTTATGTTCAACATTGCCTTGTAATGTGCATTTTATTATACAATATAAACTACATTTATTATACCTTAACAAAGTTCTGCTGCACCTTTCAAGGAACACATTTGAATGCTGTTTTTGCTTGTGTTTTATAAAAACAATCAAAATGCTAACTCAAATTCATTTTGGCTCTACTCATAGAAATGAAATTGATTTCCCCTTCATAACTACACTGTATAAAAACTTACAAGGAAACAAAAGTTGAATATTCTTTCTAAATCTTCAGCGGTTTCAGATATAATATAGTTTAATATAATATAATATAGTTTAATATAATATAATATAATGTACTATAACTCTGACACTGCTTTTGCTACACCACCAGAGATATTACCATCAGCAGAGGTCACAGCATCGGCCTCCACTCTTTTACCGAATCAGGAAGCCAATCGGAACCTGGGTTTACATAAAGACTTGGGAGCGATACGCAAACATGGTGTTTTGGATACCATGCATTTTTTACCTCTACCGATCAAGAAAATAACTTTCCAACGAGACCGCTCCGAGAGTTGGGACAGAAAAAAGCGTAAACATTCAGGAGGGAATCCATCATACCAGAAGAGGAAACAGAGACAGTAAAGCACCTTTTTTTCAATCTATCAAGGTTTGTGCTTACACCTTCTGATACTAAAGTTTTGGACAAGGGCCTTTCCTTTATCCCATCCTAGGGAAGTGTATTACATGAACTGTTGTTGGATTTGCGTGTTTTTGGACGAGCTCTAGCTCTAAAGTTATATTTTAATTGTAAAGTGTCTGAAGGCACGCATAATAATTTGTCAGATTTTTCTTGTCATAAATGTAGAAGCACTTTTTCGCCACCATTACCGGGACATGTTAATTGTTTTATAAAAATGTGTGAGCGTGACATCTATGACTATTTTCTAAGTGGCAATAGGAAATGTATGTATTTTAACTTAACTAGAGAAGAGAAATTCTCTCTTGACAAACTCTCTGGTAACTCGTCTCTCACCATTAGACCTGCAGATAAAGGTGGAGGCATGGTATTATTAGATACTGAAGTTTATTTATCCCTTATGAATGATATGCTTAGTGACAATACCACTTATACTAGAATAGATGATGGAATGCTTACAAAAAATATTAGTAATTTGAATGATTCATTTTATGACTTACTAATGTGTCACCAAATTTCCAAGGAGCTCTATGAGTACTTTTACAATGAGCATCCACAGACTCCTATTATAAAAGGTTTACCAAAGATGCATAAGGGTATTGACCCCCCCCCCCCGTTACGACCCATAGTCTCTGGGGAGAAATGGGCAACTGAGAATGTTTCTGTTTATCTAGAAAGTATGCTGAAGCCACTGATTAATGAGATACCTAGTATTCTAAAAGATACTTATCAGTTGTTGGACTTTTTGGATACCTTGGAAACTGTTTTACATCAAGGGGAACATCTTTTGGTAACCATGGATGTTCAGAGTTTGTTCACTTCTATCCCAAATGACAAGGGCATTCAAGCAGTTAGGGAACTGATCCAGTTGTTTCCTTCTATTGATTGTAATAAGGAAATACTTATATGCCAGCTTCTGGATCTGGTTCTATCCAACAATGTCTTTTCTTTCAGGGGGTGCCTATATCTGCAAGAATCAGGTGTGGCCATGGGCACCCCTTGTGCTAACACTTATGCCAACTTAGTGGTATATCAATGGGAGAGGGAGTTTCTTTTTACTCATGAGTGGTTCAACAAGGTTGTGGTATATAGGCGGTTTGTAGATGACGTCCTTGTTGTCTGGAATGGTACTGTTGATGAGTTCAGAACATTCATGGACTATCTAGAAACAACTACAAGTTTTCTTAGATTCACCATTGAGACATCATATGATATGGTGTCTTTTCTTGATGTTAGCTTGTTTATAAGAGAAGGCAGACTGATGTCTACCTTGCATAGGAAGGCATGCTGGAAAAACGCAATCCTGCGATTTGACAGCATGCATCCCCGACATGTTTTCGGTGGCATTGTGAAGAGCCAATTTTGTAGGTTATTAAAGTTATGTAAAGATGGTACAGACCTGTTAGCAGAAGCTGATAGAATGGAGATGATATTTATGGATAGAGGTTATGATATTAATCTGATTAAAGGTATCAGAGCCCAAGTCCTAGGGGAGGAGCAAACCTCAAACGTGTTTAGAGTTCATAAGCAACATTTTGGTGAACCAAAATTTGAATATTCTAAGGGAACATCTGAGTACTTGCGGTTTATCACCACGTATACCAATGACAGTATAAAAATCAGGAATATTATAAGTAATAATTGGGGAGTACTAACGACTGATGATCAGACAGCCAAGCTGGTGGGTCCTACCCCATTATTTACTTATAGAAACAACAAGAATTTGAAAAAGATATTGTGTACATATCCAAAAATTGACCATGCTCTAAGAATTCCTATTGTTAATAAACTGGGCACCTTTCCATGTAATCGTTGTAATTACTGTAGATATATTTCTAGGGATCAAATTTTCATACACCCGGTGTTGGATTACTTTTTTGACCCCAGGTTCTATGCCTCTTGTGAGACTTCAGGTTTGATCTATTTGGCTAGATGTCAAATGTGTTCCGCTTTTTATATAGGCTTAACCAAGAGAAAAAAACAGAATTTATAATCACATCTATGATATCAGATGTAGAAATGAATTGAACGCATTGGCGAAGCATGTTACTTTGAATTATGATCATTCCTTTGTCTTTAGAGTCCTACAGATTGTTGACCATAATTCAAGAGGTGGTGATTATATGAATCAGTTAGAACAGAAGGAGCTCCAGTGGATTTTTAAATTAAGGGGTCATTATCCACCTGGATTGAATACATATGTTTCCCTTAGATTGTATCTTAGTTCTCGTAGATGAAAGTAAAAGATTTTTTAACTGTCCTAATATGATGGTAAGTCTGATAGTTTAGGTTTTATTTATATGTAGGTTTTGCTCATCTATATGCTCTATATAAAGTTGCACAATATACTGAGTTCTATTCTATGTTCCATTTTATGTTTTATATTCTATTTAGATGGACATTTAACTTATTAGATTAATTTTCGTAGGTGATAGATTATGTTTTCATATTTGGTGATATTTAATAATATTTAATATTAAGTTGTTTTAATGTTTTAATTAATGATAGATGCACTTCAGATTAATTCCATATGTTTCATACATCATGTTTTTTTATGTTTTGCATAATACTTATCTATATATGCAAAGCATATATTATATTATATAAAATATACACGCTGTTTTTGAGGGATGAATATATATTTTGCACTGTTTATTCCATTTTGTTTATTTTAGGTTTATTCTGTTAATCTTTGTAATAAGCTTTGTGATTTCATTGCTGCTTTAAGTAATGCTATGACAATGATTGCATAATGATTTATTAATTGTTTTTAATTGATTAATAATGTAATTAGTTGCTTGACTTGACTATGTAGTCTTGAGCAGTTTTAATTTATGTTATGGTCTGAGGAAGCGTATTCTATATATGCGAAAGCGCTTACTACTAAATAAAAAACTTTTTTGGATATTTTTGGCTTGTTAGCTTTTCATCTCCGTGGTGAGTCCTATGTTTTATTGCATCAATAATGTACTATAATATAATTTTATGTTAACATTGAGTAGAGTGCTATACATAAAGTAGTACAAACAAAACGTTGGTAGATAACTGACATGACGAAAGAATTTGTATTTTAACTTGTCCCATAAAATAAATCAGTACAGTATTATGCTAATTATCTTTTCAGTTTCACAGAGTATTGACAATTTAGCAAAATAAATATGATATATAAAAAGAGAAAATAACATACAGTACTCATTGTTAGCAATTTCTTACCTCCTGTAAAAGAGGTATGAGGCAACTTTGGACATTTTGATATTGATAAATATATAGGAAATATAATAATCAATGTTTAACAGTATTGCCAAATTAGTTGTATTGCAGACAGTTCTATCATTTCTAATGCCTGAATAACATTTAAGCATCCACAGCTTCATTAGCCATTCATATAAAAACCATGATCTGGTTTTAATGATGTAGTAGTGCCTTAACAATATGAAATGAAAGAACAATGGCATGTAAAGAAAATAGAATTCTTTGTAGATGTGATTGTATATCAAGGAGTCATCATGTATATTTTCAAAATTATTGAAAGTGGTGTTGAAATGTCCAGAGACATTTCTGGGTAGAAACACATCTAGTATAAAAAGAAGCCAACATGTATAAGAAAAGTAATCACATCTGCCTATGTACTGAGGTGACTGTTGATTTCTTCATATTTGGTCAGATTGACAGTCATTGTCCGTCCGACATACAGAGTCAGAGTTGATAACATTGAAGCCACAATACTCGTATAACTGTGACTAATTAAAAGAACAGGGCACCTGACAGTACACAAGAAAATGGCTGTCTTAAGAAATATATAGTACATTTCTACCAAACTGATTTTAAGCAGCGCTAAAGATAGATCACCCTATTAAAAGAAGAAGGATCTGTTAACCAGAACCCTTATGATTGCAACTTGTGGTTCCTATGATAGTAGAATGTAACAAATTATGCCAAGCTAGCATTCATGGTACCTTGTGTTCCTAAGCAATGTATGGTTTTGTAAACATTAAGGACACATGCACACACACACACACACACACACACACACACACACACACACACACACACACACACACACACACACACACACACACACGCACACACACGCACACACACACGCACTCACATGCACACACGCACACACATACACACACACACACACACACACACACACACACACACACACACACACACACACACACACACACACACACACACACACACACACACTCAAATGCATACGCACACACACATACAAACACACAGTCATCCATATGTGCATGTACATCCAGTAAGCAAGGATTTGTGAATGTGTATATGTGCGTGTGTGTGTGGGTGTATCACAATGATGACCTTTTAAGATCTACAGAACAAGTGCCAGACCACTGCATTCCAGACTGGATGCCTAGCGCATAGGAATGCACTTGAAATTCAAGAAACTTCATCATTGTTTGCAGCTTGCTTGTTCCTGCCCCCTTTGCACCTCATTATGGCATTGCGCTCAGTATCTGATACCAGTGTCCTACTATCCTAGGCAGTGCTGGAACATGCTTTCAAAAGGTCACTCCATATGTAGTTTTTGGAACACATGGAACAGCTATGGTCTCATAAAAGAGAAAGTAAATTGTTCTACTGACATTGCATATCATTGGTTTCTGTTTGTCCCTTGTTTAAGGCATTCTGTATATTCACATATGTATCTGTTTGCACTTCCACCAATTATAATTTAGCTTAATTTCAATTATAGTGATCAGTACATATGTAGTTGCATGTATCCATTTCTATAAGTATCTATTTGTGTTTGGGATTTTCCTTTCACTTTGTGGACTTACACCATTGTACTTCCATTTACACAACACCTTCAGGTTAGATGCCATAATACACATTGGTAGATGCTTGATAATGGATTACTGCACCATGTTGGATGTCGGCATTAAAGCACAGTATAACTGCCTATGCATTGTATTTACAATGTAATTCATACTGACACATTCATTTGTGAAAATTTTAGACACCACAATCAGACTTGTTTCCTTTTGAAATTTGGATTATCTTTTTCTTTGCATTTTTTGGCATACTGGCTCTATGCACTGTATTCCATTTTGAGTAATTTTGACTGCAGTAGTCTGAATAATTAACTTTTAAATAAAATAATACAGTCAGGAATAAAACAATGTTAAAATCTACCCAAGTGATCTTATATAACAGAGCATTTTAATTAGAAAATCTTTACAGAAATCGTATTAAACTTCATCTAGTACTTTTGCAACAAAACTTATACAGGTAAATGTGGCTATCTATGAAATACATTTATTATTTATTTATTTAAGAGTATTAAAATACTTAACGGCTGACATTTTACACAAAAAAGCAACAAATATGACATTTAAAAGTTCAACAACAAACTATATAAAAGAGCAGAGCAAAAATGTCATTAGTTAAATAATCATAAGTAATCCCATATTACATTTAAAAGTTTAGAACGTTAATATTCTAACAGATGAATGAATATCTCAGCTTAACTCATAATGTACTGTCCTAAGAAGGTGGTACTTAATGGACGTCTTGAAGGTGGGCTACTACTCACTGACCTGAATCAGGGATGGCTAGTGATTCCAGAGGACTGAGAGAAGATATGCAAGAGAAATCCTGCCAAAAGTTTATTACTAAAACCCTACAACCCCCACCTGATCTGAGCTGATTGTCTGAACAAATCACCTTAGCAGCTCTTTCAGATAAGCTGAACATAGGCAAAAGAGGGTATGGAAGCTGAAAGTAAAAATCTTAAAACATATCTGGCTAGAACTGGCTGCCAACCCAGTTCCCGTAACATGGTTGCTGATTTCCTTACCTACTGCAGGTGATACAGATCACCACATGAAAGCCCAAGGCTGACACCACTGCAGTAGTCAAGTCAGGATAACACCAAGGCGTGAACCAAAGTAAGAAGGTGTTATGATGGAATACAGTATTTGATCAAGGCATTATTATTTCAGATGAAAAATTATCTTTCTGTGTCAATGTTCATCAAGAATGATATCCAAATCATGAAAGTGTGACACAAATTCTAACTGACTCTTTCCAAATGTAATTGGTGGAGAGAGATCAGAGGAACATAAGATGGATGAGCAATGGCATGCGTTAGCACAATTTCAATCACTAGAGTTGAGATTTAAGGTTTCATGAGTCATTCACTCAATGCTTGAATCAAATCAGTCTTCTAGAGAAGTGAAATCCAGTGAAATGTCCAGAGAGAAAGAAAGGTATACCGAGTATTGTGAGTACTAATCTATGAACCTAATCTATGAACCTATATTCCTGATAAAGAATGCTTCTTCCTGTAGTGACATCCCTAAGTAGTAACATGTGCGCAGTAAGTAAAAATGGGTGAACAAAATCAAGTCCTTAGGTACACCATAATTTAGTGAGCAGAGTCTGATAAATTCAAACTAGACACTACTTGCTGAATACGTTCCCAGATGTAGGAGATGAATCACTTCAGGACCATATATGGTAACCTGCCTTGCAATTCCAAGTACTCCAAGAGGACCCATGATATGCTATATCAAAGTCCAGCCGGACATCACTTGAGACCAGTATGGAATACTGACATTGATCTCACACCATCAGGAGGTCATTGTCCACTCTAATTAGAATAGATTGCTTAGATCTAGCCCAGACTAACAAGGATCCAGCAAACCATGAGGTTTGAGTGCAGTTACGCATAGACCACATTCTTGATGACTTTCCCAATAAATTAAACGTATAAGACTGCATGAAAATTTCTCCAAAATACTCACATGTAAGGATGACTTTTTGTGGACTGGGCTAATCAAAAGTTCTTTTACTAAAGGTGGAGAAATTCTGGTCTTCATTCCAGAGCAAACAATTTGTAGAATAGGTGGCACTAGTGAATGAAGGCAAGTTCTTAACATCCTCCTATGGATGGAATGCAACATGCAGTTGAGCAGATCTATAAATGAAATGCCCCCCATTTCTTGTCATAATTAGTATAATCAAACTCTGCTGAAATCCCTCAAGTCAGGCAATCATCTATGCTTATTGGATGAGTCCAGAGGAAGTGACTTCCTTATCTTAGCAGCTTTGTTTGTAACATATTTTTTTTTGCAGCTTCATCAAAATCTGAAGAAAAAAAATCTTTGGGATAGTGAAACAGATTAAACTGCATGATCTGCTGGTCATCCAAAAGAAAACAGGTAGATGGTTAGCTGGAGCAGAGTTCTCCTTTGACATTAGTGACTTTATTTCAAGAGATCCCGTACTTGCATGAAGCATAATATTCATCCAGAACACATTTCTCATTTCAAAGACATGCAAAACTTCATCTACACTTCACTCTCACCTTCACACTCACCTTGGCTCATGGTCAGACTGTGGATCTTGCTGAAAAGTGGCTGTAGGACATAGTCTAAGTGGGGCAACCAGATCCCTTGCACTGGTGATGACATCGTTATATACCATCACTAGTGCATCTGAATTGTCTGTACTGAACCTTTTAAGGAAATGGTCAAGGAATTCACCCAGAATGTTTGAAGTTAGAGTTCTAAAATGCTTACACTTGACCAGTCAGTTCTATATCATGAGACATGGAGTGGACAGTCTGAACCTCAAAGAGATTATGACATGGTATGGCCAAGAATCATAGGTACAACCACAAAACCATGCCCAAATGTATAGGTTGCAGAAGAAACTACCTGAGTGAAACTGAAGCTCTGCATTTTAAACTAAATAGTTCAATGACAAAAGTCCCCAAGACTTCTCATTAGCCAAAGCATTTACTTAGGTCAATGAGGGATCTGAAATCTCATGCAGGAATGCTGCAGAGTACACTGGTGGATAGTACACAAAAAAAATATGCAATTCTTTGCTGCCTTTCAGACATATTCAGAGGTGTTATATCCTCT
Organism: Protopterus annectens; assembly: GCF_019279795.1. Classification (NCBI taxonomy): domain Eukaryota; kingdom Metazoa; phylum Chordata; order Ceratodontiformes; family Protopteridae; genus Protopterus; species Protopterus annectens. The sequence continues at coordinate 1,096,830,304 of NC_056728.1, forward strand.
GGCATTAATATTAGCCACTTCAAAGCTCTGTGCATAGCAAATAGCCAACTACCTGCTCAAGTTCCTCTGCCAAGATCAGTACATAAAAGGATAGCCTGATGAAGCAGAGGATCCCAAACAATCCCCTGGGTAATTGCCCATCCAGGTTTATGTGAAATAATGCTAGGTTATCCATAAGTAATAAGTGAGATATAATAACCTGCTTGTTCTTGAATACAGTTTTAGAAAGAATACTAAGAGTACAGGTTTTGCTCACTGGTCAGAAGTAACAATCTAATGCCCAATGTACTGGAAAAGGCAGGTAGAACCCATATTGTCATGGCATTTTACACTTGGGCAGTCATGAGTAACCCAAGTGTGAACACAGTCACCTTGGTAAGAATGTACAAATGGACAGCTAACCCTTGCTCTAGCCCTATGGCTTTTTTGCTATCCCGCCTCCTACACCAAAGGAAGCCAAGGGGATCAAAAGGCTAAGAGCCAAAAGGATGTCTTTGAGAAAAGAAAACCCCATTACAATTAACTAACAAAAAGAAACATTTAAGTATTATAGAAGCAAGCAAATCAGTAAAGTCAAAACTGAATAAAATTATAACGTCTGCAGTACAGCAGCAGTATAGCTAAGCAAATTAATAATGTAATTAACTAACAGCGCAAGAAAATATATGTACCTTGCAAATGAAGGCAAAAATAGCACATATTGCATAAAATACAATAAATTACAACCTAATTTCCTACTGTACCTTATAAATAAACTAGAATTTACAAAGTTTGAATTACAAAATGTGTAAAACAACCAGTTCAATCAATAGGCAATGACTAAAAAAAGAAAAAAGCAAACCCAAAAGCACTCATCAAGAATCAACACTTAGCACGGCGCATACAGTCACACCCAATGGAGTCTTAACTATCAAGCCTATAAGGGAAGTCAATACACTATCCAGGACGCTAGTCATAAGGGACTCCATTGTACAACATATGGATGCCCCAGTCATGAGGATAAACAAGGAAGAAATAATGGTCATTTGTCTGTCAGGGGCCAACCTCTCCCAAGTTACGCATGCACTCAAGTCATTGCACCACAGGTAACAGTATGATTCAGTCGTAGTCCTTGTAGGTGTAAATGACCTGAGATGTACCTCCCTAGAGTAAATGAAGACAGACATTATGGAGCACTTGGACTATGTGTTACAGGCTGGTATGAGGGAGTGTTGAGCAGTTTTTACCTTCACCAAGGAAGATACCACAATATGAACAGCAGATGGCTGACTTTAATTATTGGCTTAATTGTTGGTGTCATTCTAGGAGGATACAATATTTGTCAGGGTAGAAAGACATGGTTAACAAACTACACTGGTTTGTCAAGGATGGTCTGCACCTGCCCCCTCTATGCTTTTGAATATTGGGTGAATCATTGTCCTCCCCCATACAGCCATTTTTAGGCTCTGCCAAATTGACAAACCTTCCAAAATAACAAAAATCTGCCCAAGGGAATCTAAAGGTGTTACTGCTCAGTGCCAGAAGTGTAAACAAGAAGTTCCACTCCCTCCAAGCTCTCCTAACCTTGGACAAAGAGGATATCTGTACAGTTACTAAATCATGGTTTAAAGCCACAGAGAGTACCCCAGCAGTGCAAGGCTTCAGTGCCTTCCACACATTTAGACCACCAACTGCACAGAGAGGTACTAAAGCTGGAGGTGTCTCAATCTACATCAATACCAAGCATACTCTTAGTTGGTTAAACAGGATGACATACTGGAGTTCCTCCATGTCCTGGTTATCACAGGCAAAGTCCCATACTATATCCTAGCAAGGTATACATCACCCTCTATGCTTCATGAAACCTAGAGTTCATACTAAGACCTTTAAGAGAGACACTCACCATTCAACCAAATACCAATGGGGGACTTAAATTATCTTTCTATAAATTAGGAATCCTGCATGATGCTAAAATTGCATGTGCAGATTCCTAGACTTTATAAACACAAACACCCTGGACCAGTTAATGCATACACCTACTAGAGATACAAACATATTGGACCTGGTACTCACAAATATGGGAGAACACTGTCCCCATGTGTTGTGTCCTCTCTAGTAAGCTAAGACCACAAAGCATTCCTTCAAAATAAGAATCAATTCTGTAAACCCAGCAAGCTCCGTAACAGTTAGAAATTATTTGAAGGCAAATACCTTTTATTAAGTGATAACCTGTCAAAATTTCAAGACCCTTCAAGCCCAGATAACACTGCAGCCTATGCAGAATTGTTAACAGAAGCTCTGTAAGACCATGTCAATGACCGCAGAGAGGCTGTTGTGTCTACCAGAAATAAGCCCAGAACTAACTCAAAAAAGGAACCACCCTAGTGGAATCCAGAATTAAACAGGTTGTACAACAAAAGAAAAAAAATCATAGTTAAAATTAAGGTGTATAACACCATAAAAGATGAAAACTCTCTCATCAACCTGAATAGTCACTAAGCTAATTAATTAAGTCCAACAAAGCAAATTTTGAGGTACAGACAGTATCCTAGGCCAATGTCAACCATACGAACTCCTTTAACTATGTCTAAAGCATCAAAGGCAGCACATAACAATGTGGTGAACTGTTGGTAAATGGAGACACATTCACGGAACCAGAAGATACTTTATATCAAATCTTGTGATATAGCAAATCTTCTGGCTGACAAATCCAGCTCCATCTTTTCCCACTTCTCACTCCCAGTCACCTCCCAGGAAATACTAGCTAACATAGTCTCTCCAACTATGGGTAGGGAACAGATCTTACGTGAAATCTCTAAAGCCAAGGATGCAGCTTCGATGGACCTTGCTAATATCCCAGGATGCATCCTAAATAGCCTAAAATATGACTTATCAGGTACACTGGTGTCACTATTCAACCATATCCTCAGAACGGGCTTCATGCCACATGAATGGAATACTGTAATGGTCATTGTTCTGCATAAGGCTGGACCATCAATAGATCCCAGGAACTGCAGACACATTAGTCTGACTAGTCTCATATGTAAAGCCAAGGAAAGAATTATCATGGAAATGATTAACAATAAAATAGGAAGCCATCAGACACTTGATCCAACCCAGTTTGGCTTTATCAAAGGCAGGACATGCTCACTAAACCTGGCAGATGTCTTTGAGAAGGTCACCAAGGTAATGGATGAGGGTAAAATGGTGCATATTGCCTTCTTTGACCTAGCTAACGCATTTAATACAATATGCCACTCAGATATTGTAAATACAACTTGTAGAATTAGGCATAAACTATTATGTAACTCACTGGATAGCCAGCTGGCTCAAAGACAGGGTCGAGAAAGTTAGGATTGGAAAGACCACCTCCAGAAAGAGGACAACCACCAGTGGACTTCCCCAGTACTCTGCACAGGGTCTGCTCCTCTTTGGTATCTATTTTTCAGAAGTCAAGGCTAATGTCAAAGGCCTCTGGCTTACCAAGTTTGTTGACAACTGCAAGCTAGGAACAGTCATCGAAACCCCCCCAGGGTACTAACATCTTACAAAAAGGTCTAACACAGACACATCACTGGTTTCAAAGCCACAGCTTAAAACTTAATGCCAAGAATGTATAATAGTGCCTTTTGGGATGTAAGCCACCCAAGAAAACTACCTAATTGATAAAATCCCTACAAATAGATACAGTGGTCAGGGATTTGGGGACTCATGTACATAGTAATCCGTTTTTTGACTAATGTGTCTAAGGTAGTAAGAAATCATTCTATACCACTTGACTTATAAGTAAGGGTGTGGCATCTAAATGCAGTGACATCATTGTACAATTGTACTCAGCCATCATCAGAACCATTGTTGAGTATAACTCCACCTTCGGTATGTGCCTGATCAGGTATATCCAGCAACTGGAACTTCTACAGAGGTTCCTCAAAAAAGAACACAGGGCATAAACACAATGCCCTATGGCAGATCATGTCAAAGACCTACCTTTGCATTCTATTTCCTGTGGACTGTTGAGAGATGATTTATGTCTGGCATTCAAGGCATCTTTGGATCCCGCTCTGATGGACTTTTTGCATATCCAAAAAATGAACAGCACCAGGACTACTAGATTTAAATCTAAGGATTTAAACTTTGCTTGTGCCTAGGTAGGACATGTTGGAGGGACATCCATTTTTCTTAGAAAATCTTCATTTTCTGGAAGAGGCTTCCCATCCATGTGAAAAAGAGCCCTTCCCTAAGCCTATTCAAGCACAACCTGGACCACTGGATGGAAATTGGGAAATTCTCTCCTAGTTTAAAACCTATGTCTCTGTTGTACAGAGACAATGTTTAAATCATGCCCTAACTAGCATACACACCCTTAAAATATCCTCTAAGGCACAATAACACATGAGATACATTTGAATTGCATGGCTAAGTTTATAAAGACCCAAGTAGTCATTAGTCGAATATGCACCTATGTATCTATAAACCTACAAAATGAATTCAGTGGCCACCAGTTTTCTATAAAAATATATAAACAAACAGAATAAGAAACTAGTAACAGATAAAACAAAGTGAATTCATTAATCACCATGGATTATATATACAGTTCCCTATAGTTAAAATAAACTGTGGAAAATTAATAAAAAGATGTGGACAACCAGTTCAAACACTAGATGACAGATCAACATAAATGTATTAGTCATTACACTTTATATAATAAAACAACATTAACTAGCAAGGAATGTGAAGTAAACAGACAGCACCAAATGGCAGGATCTAGGATCTGTGCCACATAGAAGTGCAGATCCTGTTATGACCCTCTCTCAGCATTTAAAAATGGAAGCTTCCATGGGACTGAGCCCTTCTTTTTTGATTTTGTTGCCATATCCTTGTTGTGATATAAAAAAAAGAAAATAGTATATCAGACACAAACAACACAACAGGGGTGAGATGGTTACAAAATGATCTAACACTGGGAGAACCTATTCATAATGCAGGCATCACTGTTTAAAATGTAAAAACATATCTGAAGTATATGAACAAATGAATCCAAGTAAGTCAGCAAAATTACTCCTGAAAAATGAATCCAATTGTAAGAAAACAGGAGATAAAACCATGGCAAAACGTATTTATTAAAATTCCAACACACTTGTAAAGGCAATAAAAACAAGAGATGAGCGCTTTCAGCTTTTCGCCTTTTTCAGATCTGCATTTACAAATCTAATACTCAGTTAAATACAAAAATCATCCAGTAAAATTCAAAATGCATTATCCCTAACATAATTTCCTATGGAAGTTACATCATCATTGACATAATTCCATGTGCAGATTTCACTTCTGTTAATCATATAGGCAAAAAGAGAGGCATGCCCAATCAGTATCATCATCTAAGCCAACACCTTGTCAGAATAGTTTTCAAAGGTAACACTGAGAAGGCGTCAGCTTAGATGATGACACTGATTGGGCATGCCTCTCTTGAATTTTACTGGATGATTTTAGTATTTAACTGAGCATTAGATTTGTAAATGCAGATCTGAAGAAGGCAAAAAGCCGAAAGCTCTCATCTCCTGTTTTGATTGCCTTTACAAGTGTGTTGGAATTTTAATAAATATCTGAAGTATATCATTGCAAAAACTGTAAAATCACCATATGCCCCCACCCCCTTATCAAAAGGAAATAACTTATGACTACAGAACTGAATGAACACTGATTTCATGGAAAGAGAAGAATAGTCAGGCATACAACTACTAGGCAAATAGAACAGCATAGAAGCAGATAATAATTTCTTAACTTAACAATAACCCGCATAATCTACACAAGTCAGGCATGTCTACATATCCTCAGAATGTTGCCTGATACCCATGAAATAGAGTAAATGAGAACTGCAATCACAACTGTTTGTATTTTCATTACAAAAATACAACTTTGCAGTTAGACAACATTTATTGCAACTAAAAACATTCACAATGTAAACCTGTAAACAGTACTTGTAAAGAACTTTATGTACCTTGAAAGGTTTTCAGGCAGTTCTCCAAAGAGTGTCACAAATGCAACATTTCTAATAGTAACGGTTTTGTTTGGCAGCACTTGGGAAAACAAACACTCTTCTACCCAAGTTCTATAGCCTCAGGTTCTGCTAATATGGTACTAATTATCAATCTTGGAACACCGGATATGTTAGTTGTCAGCTCAGTATCATTCCTGAATCACTCAATCTGACTGACATGCTGGCCAGATAAACAGGGTGTGAGGACCTACACAATGGCCCTAATTCCAAAAGAGTTGCTCTTATTGTAAGTGACCATGTACACTGAAAACAGGCTGAGAACAAGTGCTTTGGAATCTGGTCCCTGTAGTAATCCTGTTTATAGATAGACCTTGTACTAAAGTAAATCACTTACACAAAGAGCAGGTCTTGCAGATTCAGGGCAGACTTATACTTAGAGAAACTCTTTTGGAATCTAGCCCAATGATGAGCCTGAGAAATAAAAGCACAGGTATTAAGACCTTTGGCTAGGCAATGCCTTGCAAATCTAACTTATTAGCAGTTCTCCACATTCTATTAGTTGGATAGCACTCCTGCTAATGAGCTGATGCTCCTTTATCTGTTTAAAACTTTCATTTAGTGGCTACAGCTAGTAGCTGTAATAGTTTTCCACCCACCCTCCCTATTGTTGTCTTATTCTCATACTTGGTGGCTTTGCAGTTTCCCGCCCATACTGTATATTTGATCTGGGACATTCCTCCCAGTCTAATGTCATTAGTTCATTCTAACTAATAGAGAAAGAACATTTGAGAAGGCCAACCCACTTAAATTCTTAACCTTGAATTATCTTCTGTTCCAGCTTTCTCCTTTTCCACTTTATAAAAACAATTCTAACCTTGTTTTCCCCCTTTCCTGTAACTAGTTCAGTCCAGATACAGATTTGCTGTGTCCAGGACTGTTTGCAAGTTCCTGAGCCCCCCAAGCCTGTCTGTGTTGCAGGGAAGCCTGCTAGCTTATCAGTGGGTGTGGTAAGCACTAGGTAACCTATCTACTAAATAAGCAGTGGTTTCTGGCCCATAAATTGTAGTTATTGGCCATTTGGGCAGTTTTTCCATCTATCTCAACTTTCTGATTTAAAAGCCTGCATTTGCACTTGTTTCCCCCTTTTCAGTGACTAGTCTAGTCCAGATACAAATTTGCTCTATCCAGGACTGTTTGTAAGCTCCTGAGCCCCCCAAGCCTTTCTGTGTTGGATGGAAGCCTTTTAGCTTATCTGTGGGAGTGGTAAGCACTAGGTAGCCTATCTACCACAAAAAGAGTGGTTCCTGGCCCAGAAATTTAGCTTATTGGCCGCTTTGACAGTTTATCCATCTCTCTCTACTTTCCAGTTTAAAAGCCTGAGTTTGCACTTGTTTCCTTCCTTTCCTGTAACTAGTCTAGTCCAGATAAGACTTGCTGTATCCAGGATTGTTTGTAAGCTTCTGAGCAGTGCCAGAGTCTAATCTTCAATTTTTCCCTTAACTCTACTAGTTCTCTCCTCTCCTGTACTTATACTAGCTTATTAGTCTAGCATTTTACCAGACTTCTAGCAGCAATTACTGTACCACACAAAAGTGCTACCAGAACTAAACGTACTACAAGGAAACAGATCAGTACTTACTATCAATGCCAACCCCTCCAGGCATGTCTAAAGGCCAGTTCCTTGTTCTTTCTCCTATTAACCTGGTGAACTTGGGCATCCTGAGGCAATGTAGCAACTGCCTCATGTACACTGACAACCCTCTCCTCTTACCTTCCAACACTCAGATGTGTGGGAGATGCACTTATATATCCAAATTGGAAGCCACGCAGTCTCCAGCCAAGACTGGAATAGCTGGTCAAGAGGAGAAGGTCAACACTTGCACCACACCACATGGAACACATAGCCCTCCAGAGCACACACCAGCACTGCCTTCACATAAAAACATAAACCAAACACCCACCTTCACGGAGGCTCTCAATAAAAATCTAGCCAAACAACAGAGACCTCCAAGGCAGAAACACACTTGACCACCACAACACTAATCACGAGACACATAACTCTCCTAAACAGTGTGCCACTCAACCAATGCCCCTAAGGCAAAACAGCATGCCCAATACACTAGTCATAGGTGACTCGATAGTGAGGAACACTGATGTCCAACTCATTAGATTGAATAAGGAGAAAGTAACAGTCAGCTGCTGTCAGGTGCCAGGATCTGCCACATAATGCACACACTCAGGTCCCTCAACAACAGGTACAAATATGACTCTGTCATTGTACATGTGGGTGTGAATGACCTGAGATGTACCACCCTGGACTACATGAAAAGAGACATGGAGGAGTTCTCGGATTATGTAGCCAAGGCGGGTATGACCCTAGCCCTGAGTAGCATCCTACCATCACCCAGAATGATACCACAGTACAAGCAGAAAATTATTGATTTCAACAACTGGCTAAGTTTATGGTGTCATTCTAAGGGGATCCAGTATCTGTTTGCCTGGGATAACATAATTGATAGACCTCGATGCTTTGCCAGAGATGGCCTGCATCTGTCACCCCTGGGCTTCTGGATACTGGCCAAGGCTCTTGCCACCCCTATAGTGCCTTTTTAGGGGGTATTTCAAAGACCAAATTGCCACTGTAACAGCTACAAGCAAATGCAGTCTGAGGGTCATGCTGCTCAACGCTCGAAGTCTAAATCTCAAAATGCAGTCGCTCAAAGCACTCCTTAAAATGGAGAACATCGACATTTGTGTTGTAACAGAGACCTGGTTCAAGGCAGCAGAAAGGACCCCTGCACTACCAGGCTATAACTCCTTCCACACCTTTCATCCCCAGAACTTGGACTGAAGCTCCAAAGGCGGTTGTGTTTCCATATTGATAAAGGATGTGCACACCTCCAGACTGGTAGCCCAGCATAATGCATCAGAGATACTTCAGGTGCAACTAACATTGGGTAAGACAGTGATTTAGGTTGTAGCCTGCTAAAGGTCCCCAACCATGTCCCAAGACTCACACTCCATGTTCCTAAGCACCCTGGAGAATATTAGGGTCCAACCTAACACTCTCTTACTAGGCGATTTCAACTACTCCTCCCTTAACTAGGTAAACTACTCATGTACCAATACACTTGCTCAATGTTTCCTGGAGTTCATTAATTACAATGTCCTGGACCAGCTTGTTCTTACCCCCACTAGAGGTAGCAATATCCTTGACCTGGTCATTACTAACATGGGTGACAGTTGCTCTACACTAATAGTCAGCCCCTCCCTGATTAGATCTGACCAGAAACTAATCACCTTAAAAATCCATATCCCTCCCACCCTCCCCGCAAATGTAACCATCATGAAAAACTTCTCCAAAGCTAACTTTGGGCTCCTAAAAACAGAGGTGGCTAACTTCACGGCACCCATGCAAATGGAGAATAGTTGTGTGACTGCAGAATCATACACCAATACACTGTATGAGCACGTACACAAATGCATGGATCTTGCCATACCCAATAGAACCAAGATGCTCTCCTACAAAAAAGGAAGCCAATCTGTTGGTCCTCTGCCATAAACAAACTCTACAACAGAAGGAGGAAACTGATGTGGAATAAGGTGAAGTCCCTAAACTGGAGAAACTCCGTTATCAGCCTCAACAAAAAGTTGAGATCCCATATCAAATCCTCTAAAGCTAGCTATGAAAACAGAATTGCAGCAGATAGTAAAGACAACCACAAGACCTTCTATAGTTATGTAAAGAACCTCCATGGCAATACCTAGATTTGCTCTGAGCTATTGCACAATGGTACCCCCTATACCGAGCCATCAGATATTGCCAGTATATTGGCCAACAGACTCAGTGCCAACTTTACCCCCCCCCCAAGGGACAAATCACAATACCAGTAGATTGCCAGGCACCCAGTATTACTGCTGCACAGGTTAAAACAGCACGGTCCAAGGCCAATAATACAGCTTCTATGGGACCTGACAATATCCCTGGTTGTGTTCTACATGAACTACAAGGTGAATTGGCACCTCACCTGTGTGCCCTGTTCAATCACAGCTTCACCTCAGGCTTTGTCCCTACCAAATGGCACACTGCTACAGTCATCCCTCTCCTCAAAGGAAGAGCAACTTCAGACCCTGGGGACTATCGCCCCATTAGCCTGATGAGTCTGATATGCAAAGCTATGGAATGCACCATCATGGACCTAATAAACAAGGATATAGGGAATCTCCAAACTCTGGATCCCACACAGTTTGGTTTTGTGAAGGGCAGATCATGCCTGCTCAACTTGGTCGACTTCTTTGAGTCAGTCACCAGAGCTGTGGATGAAGACAAGGTGGTTCATACAGCCTACCTTGATCTGACCAAGGCTTTTGATACCATTCCTCACTCAGGAATCATAGAAAACTCACTAAGCTTGGCATCAACCCCTATATCACTAGGTGAGTTGCAAACTGGCTCACAGATAGAACCCACAATGTGAAAGTAGCTGACTCCAAGTCAGACTGACGACTAGTCATGAGTGGAGTCGCACAGGGTTCGGTCCTGGGTCTTCTCCTGTTTGGTATCTACTTCTCTGAAGTCCAGGCCAACACTCTGCTTGACGAAGTTCACAGATGATCGCAAATTGGAGCTATTAACTCCCCAAGTGATGTTGGCATCCTACAGAATGGCCTAACTGAGACCAACTGGTGTCAGAACCATGGCCTTAAGCTCAATGCCAAAAAATGTGTCGTCCCTTTGGGAAAAAATGGTTCCCATGAATTATCACATTGGTGGTAGTCCACTGAACACAGAAGGCGTTATAAGAGATATGGGAACACAAGCTGACAGCAACCTCTCTTTTGATCACCACATTGCCACTGTTGCCAGAAAGTCCTTCTATGTGGCACATCTCATTACTAAGGGTTTTGCATCCAGGAAGAAAGAGGTTATTGTCTCCCTCTACTCTTCCCTTATTAGGCCAGTCATCAAGTACAATGCCCCATTTGGCATGTACCTCATTAGACACCTGCAACAACTGGAGAGGCTGCAAAAATACCCCACAAAGAGGATCCTAGGCCTTAAACACTTGTCCTATATGGACAGACTCAAAAAACTCCAACTACTCTCTGACTCATATCGCCTACTTAGAGGCGATCTCTGCTTGACTTACAAAGCCATGTCTGACCCAGCTCTCTTAGAAATGCTACATCTAAAGAAATCCCAATCCCTCCACACCACACACTCCATAGACCTCAACCTCATTACCACAATTAACAGAACATGCTGGAGGGACAGGTTCATAACCCAGAGACTGCCCATGCTATGGAACAAACTTCCCATACATGTCAAGTAGAGCACCTCGCTGATCCTCTTCAAGAGAAATCTTGATGAGTGGATGGGAAACAGAAAATTCACCCCAGGGATAACTCCAGTGGCTCTACTCGACAGAGGCACTGGAAACTAAGGTCAGGTAGCACTATGCCAGGGTAATCCTCTGGCTAGGCTTGTAAAGGCCCCAGGGCCATTAGCCTAGTACTCACCTATGAACCTATGATAAATAGACTTACAAATGGTGTGTCAGAGAGAAAAGTCTTACTGAGACCTTGATAACATTATAGTTAACATTGTGTACGAAGATCATGTGCCTGTGATAACAAATATATATATATATATATATATATATATATATATATATATATATATATATATACATATATATAAAGAGAGAGAGATAGATATGTATATAGCTATATAGATAGACAAATAGATATAGATATATAGATATGTAAGATATATATGTTCCAAAGCTGCAAGAAAATCATTCTATATCACTCAACTTATAAGTAAGACCATGGGATCTAGATCCAGTGAAGTCATTTTGTAATTGTATTGAGCCATCATTAGACCCATCAATGAGTACAACGCTCCCTTCAGATGTACAATTTCAATCACATCAAAGCAATCTGTAGGAAGCAGAGTATAGAGCTAGGGCTTTGAGGTGAGCTGCCTTAAGGCATTGTGCTTATACTCTGTATTCTTTTAAAGGGAATTATAGATGTAAGATTTATACATGTAACCACCCATACTTATTTTTATACTTTTTGTTTGTGAAATGTTTTGTATTTCTCCTTAGCTGAGCCTGAAATTGGACAATATTAAAAAGTGTGCTAACCCTGTAACAAATATGTAGAAACACATAAAAAATAAATTAATTGCATTCTTCTATGGATTACAATGAAGTATCATACACAAAAAGAAATCAGACACTATTCTCTTGCAAATATTTGTTTGTAACCTCCCATACTTGACTATCATCACCACTGCAAGGATTACATTCCCACACAATTTTTCTGTAACTGGACAGATGCCAACTATGTGATAATATGAGTATATTGCTTTCTAAATGTAAATGTTGGAACTACAAAGCTGAGTGCATGTACTTAAGTTTCTATACATTACTTTGTAAATGTTCAGGTGGCGAAAACTGTTAATGATGTCAGTGTTTCATGGTAATGCCATAGGTGCAGGGTTCAAATCTAGTGATGATGATGTCTCTGTAAAAGAAAGGATAGTTAATGTCAACAAAGCAAGAAAGTCAGGAAAACTTCACACTGAGTTATAACTGTTTCTTGTTGATGTCATCCATTACACGACTTTTGGCATTGATGTCATTGCCTAACAGTAATAGCCCTCACTGAATGACAGTTCATTTCCTATGCCAAAAACTCAAAATGTAATTTCTCTTGTATAGAGACTTAGCCATCAGCTGTGCAAATCACACTGGAGGAGGTGCAACTTAGTCAATATTTTGGACTGTACATAATGCACAAAAAACAGCTGTTATATAGCTTCCTGAATGGCTCAGTGTGTTAAGGAAGAATTTTATGAATGATAGCACATACAGTGCAGGATTTAAATCTGCATTATCGATAGTGCACCTTTAAGGGTTATAATGCATGCCTTTTTTGTGTGTGAACCTGAACTATACTTACATTTTAAAATGTGAATATTGCAGCACAAGTGTATAATAGATGCTAAACAAGACAGATCTGATCTATGACCCCTTTAGTACTCATAGCACAAATTATAGTAAAACTACACTTCTATGTGATTGATGTTACAAATATTGCTTGTGCAAAAGTATGAGGCAGTACAATAGGCAACTTGATTTAGGGAAATTTGAAGAGCACAGCAACACAGCTTGAAAATATGTATGCCCATATCATCAGTGGCATATAGTTTTCATTAACACAAGTGTACACTGTACTGATAAATGCTGTGTAGAACATGTCCTTTGATAAACTGTGTTTGAAATAGAAATAGCATATCATCACACAAAGTCAGCAATTCTGCAACTGTCTGCTTTTTCTTTGCACAACAGCATAGAGCACTGTTACAATGTGTGAATAAATGTAGACAACTGCCACTTTACTTCATATGGCAAAATTCAAAAAAATAATTATGCATGTGCTAAGACTTTTCTATCAGCAGCACAAATAAGATTGGCTTCAGCACATGTCAGTTAGCAAGGAAATATTAGACAAATCAATGCAATGGAAATTTTTCCAGAAGAATACATATTTTCTTCAAAATATCTATCCAGTAATGGAACACTTCAACTTGCAAAATGACAGGGCTGTCAGAAGTGGGTCTATATCCAATATTTTTCAAACTTATATACCTCAATGTATAGTTGTGAAGCATCAGTTCTCCTGTGGCATTAGCAATTACATGTGAGATCTATAGTGAGAACCAATTTCCTGTTGGAGAAGACATGACAGGTGATGGTGAGGGTAGTGCTCCATTTAGAACACAAAGGTGGTGTGAGAAGGAGTCCTAGATGTTTGTTGGACTCCTTGTTAAATATTATAGCCAAAGGCTTTTGTGGGAAAACTATACCAGGCCACATATTAGGCTGTGGCTTGAAGTAGTTTGGTCAAGGCTGTCACCGGTTCAACTGGCATCCCATATACTGATGAGCAATGTCAGCACCATTACATTGACTTGAAATGATGCAAGCACCACCTCCTTCACTGATGGGAAAATTCACCATCAGAGATGACTAAGTATGGTGGCTTATTACCAGAAAATACAATAATACAATACTATGGCTTGCCAATACAAACATATGTTCTTTTTTCTTTTCTGTGTAGCTTCTTCAGAGATTGAAGGAAATAAGATGATGTATCATGAGACTGCAATAGCTCTGAGAGGCATGGGGTAAATATGGGTACGATATGATTGATTGCCATTTTATAACAGCAGTGATTGTAAAAATAATGTATTAGTTATATGAACATTAGTCCACAATAGAGTGACACAGTAATACATGAGCAGGCATACTCTACATATGCAAACATGTACATATCCAGATGACTAGCTCTTGCAAAGACCCATCTTGGATAAAAATCCATATGTACTTAGAGATTCCAAACAATTTCTTATTGATTTATGACTTCACATCTAACAGTGGGAATTATGATACTGATTTTTTGTTAGTGACTTTGGACGTGAAATCTCTGTTTATGGTAATACCTAATGGTGAGGGCATAGAGATGCTCAGGAGGTATCTCAAAAGGAACAGCAACTATCAACATAAGTTTATTGAGTTGCTTTGTTTATTGATGGAAGTATTACTTGAGAACAGCGTGTTTCTCTTTGAGCATGAGATTTACATTCAGAAAGAGGGGGTAGCCAAACATCACCTGACAACAGCTATGCCAATTTGGTAATGCCTGCATTGGAGGATGAGACACTTATAGGGTCAGCATTTTGGCACCAGGTGCTATTTTACAGATGATTTGTGGATGATGTCTTCCTCCTGTGGGGTGGTACCCATGAGAGACTTTGTGATTTTATTCAGTATTTAAATACCAATACGTCATTCTTGATGTTCACTGTGAATCAGTCTGTACATGAGATAGACTTCCTAGATGTGAAGATTTATAGGAAGACTAACACTGGGTTGAGCATGATGATATACAGGAAACCATGTTATAGAAATTTCCTGTTGCATAGAACAAGCATGCACCCTACACATGTATTTAGAAACATAGTAAAGGGTGAGTGCATGAGAGTATCTAGGCTAAATGCAGAAGAGGCCAATTTTCATGAGGAGATAGACACCTTGAAGGTAAAGTTTAAACAGAGAGGGTACAATGATGTGTAGGTCAATAAAACTCTTGATGAGATTTCAGGAGTTAGAACCACTCTAGCAAAACTATATTTTTCAGTGAATGAAGCTGATAGTAGAACTAATAGAAGGATAAGGAGGAAGAGGATTAGTATTCCCACATACTACACCAATGACATCAATATGGTGACTGAGATTTACAAGACGATTTGGCCAATACTAACCAGTGAAGCGGACATTAAACACATAGTGGGTGAGAGACAGATGTTTAATTTTAAAAACAAAAAGCCTTTAAAATGACTCTTGTGTTATCCTAGAAATAATAAGAAGGAAGCAATGGGGAATGGTATACAGGCTACTATACCCTGTGGAAGATATAATTTCTGTGTACATTTAGATTCCACGGGATCATTTAGACATCCAAAAAGTGGTAGACTGTTTAGTTTCAGTGTTCATGCAGACTGTAACTCTGAGAACATAGTGTATTTAGCCATCTGTAATATATGTTCTATATTCTATGTAGGAAAAACAAATTGTAGACTGAGAGACAGGGTCAGGGGACATCTATACGACATTAGAACAGGGTGTATTACTAATGCACTATCAAAACATGTGCCAATGTTTGATAATACACACACATTTAGATTTATGGTGATAGAACAGATCTGGGCAATCAAACAGAGGCTGTGGAAACAAGAAGACAGGTTTAGAGCTGATGCTGGAAAATGTTTAAATGGGAAACTTCCATTAAGGCCCGTTCTGAAAAGTAGAACTTTATGTAGATAGACAGTATTTATATATGTTTTTGAAATGTTATGTGCTTTCAAGACATTCTAGTATGATATTAATTTTTAATGTGAATTTTTTTTTTTGTGAACTTGTTTTTAAGAAACAGATTTTTATATTTGACTGCCAGCATTGCACCTTGAACTGTTATGTGTCTTTAAGTTAGTTAAGTGCAATTTCAGCTGCTATGGTGATAAAGTGCTGTGGACCATGTGATTCTTTGACTATTTATTAAGTTAATTTGTAAGAGAATGGTTTTGTCTAATGAAGCAGTGATAACATACTGTGAAAGTGCTAACGTTACATTAAAGGTTTTTATTCTTATTTTTAACTTCCTGTTGCTTTGATTCACTTTGTGTGCTTTTTGGACATTATTACTTGGATTTTAAGTGAACCATTTGTCCATTTAGCTATGCTTTTGGTGTATTTCTGTTTTTTTTAATACCTTTATTGAATTATCACTTGTGACACAGGCAGACTTATGTTAATATAAAAGTAATCAAACCATATTAACAAGCTCACATTTACAAACATTATATATATCACATACATTATTCTATACCATATAATCAAAGCAACAGTATATTAATTGTTCAATTCCTGATGTAAACCTCATTCTTCCTCTAAAACATTTTTTGCATATACTGTTCCCACAATTTCCATTTTGTCTATGCAATTTACTCCTACCCTTTTCTTAAGATCCCACTTCCTTTTATTTTATCCCTGTTACAATATTCACTACTTCAAGTATAGTTGGTTTAGACTTTGATTTCCATTTTCTAACAATAGATTATTTTGCAGTAACCAGAATTAAACTTAACAAGGCCTTACTATGTATATGCAATTCGGAGCCTGCATCCCTACTAAAAAAAAAAAATCCTTCATTACACTGATTTGCTCACCAAGTATTCCTGAGAGAGTACTTTGTAGAGATTTTTTAAAAGTCAGCCAACTTATTATACTCTGAGAACATATGTTCCCAGATATCTCTTTCTTCACTATTATACTTTCAACATTTTCCATCTATGTGAGGAAAAATCATTTGGAGTCTGCTTGGGGTATGAAGTAACTATGCAAACTCCCAGACAAAAATCCTAAGTCTTCTGCATTTATTTTCATATCTGGTAGCCATACATATGTCTTCCCATTGTTTGCTGTAAATTGCTTATCTAATTCTCTCTGCCCAATCTTTTCTGACCTTCTCTGACTGATTCCTATAGTTATCATGCACTATTTTAATGTTCTTCTAATTAACCCCCTTTTTAACAACAACTTATTTTCTACATTCAAATAAAAACTCAACCAGTGCAGGTCTTTCATTTAGGATTCCCCTTTTCCTTCCTGTTGGTTTATACTCTGATATTAATCCCTGATTATAAAGGCAATATCTAGCCTGCAATCCAAATTACTCCTTGGCCTCTTCCCATTCTATTACCTTCCGATCTCTTAATTATTTCTTCTCCATTGCCAGCTTCCTCCAGTAAATTCCAGTCACCTCTTGCCTCTTCTCTGTACAGTTAATTGCAGCCATCTCTAGCAGCAGTATCTCCCCTCTCCATTCCCTTGTTGGCTTACTTCTTAGTACACTTTCTGCTACTTTATTAATATAATATTCTGTATGACTGTTATTCTCCTTAAGGATCACATCCAAAATTCCACTCTTTTATTATTTTATGAATTACCCACCTGCTTCATCATCATCCCTTTCCACTTTGAATTGTAACTTTCTGCTTGTGTTAAGTATAACATCCTTAAATGCATAGCTCTAAAGTATCCCTTCAAATCAGGGAATCCTAAACCTCCTTGTTCTACTGGGGGGATAAAGTTATCCTACTTGACTCTTGCCCTTCCCCTCACAGATATAATCCTTCAACTGTTTATTAATTAGTATTCACAACTTCTCTTCTTGTTGATAAAAACATGCCTGACATGTCTATAAAGTTAAAGGGGATAAAAACATTTTTGCTGCTTGTATCTTGCTATCCATATCCATAGGCAAGTGCTTCTAGTTTCTCAGTTTTTGTATTAACTTTTGATTAGTTTCTTCCCTCATATCCTTAGCTGCCATAAAAGAATTCCTTTTAATCCACATTCCTAAATACTTCACTTTAACATGACCCCATAAATATAGGGATTGCTGAACCAATTCATGTGTGAGAACATAGTTTACAGTTATAGACTTTGTTTTATCTTCATTAATTATTTAACCTGAAAAAAACTGTAACTGTTTCCGAATGTTTTACAACACTGAGATGTCTTTTACTGATCCCAACATGTACAAAATAAAATAATCTGCAAATAAAGCCAACTTTTCGTGAATACCATACCAGTTATATCCTTGAATTTCTGAGTCAAGCCTTAACTGTGTGGCATTCAGCTTTGTTAGCCTGAATGTATCTATAAAGACTTGAAAATAAAATGTAAAAAGTCATGGACATTCAGAAGTTATATAGCTGAAACACTTGATGTCCTTAAGGGGTCATTTACATATATCCCACAGGCCTCTATTACAAGAGGTTTAAGGTATCACATAGTGAAAACTCCAGCTTGTCTAGGTTTTTCTCGTAGTTTTTATAAATTGGTTTGTCTGTGTGAACATTTTTACTTTTTGGTTTGAATTTCTGACTTGCTTATTTTCTTTGCCAATAGTTCAAATTATAATGCAAATAATAAAGGGGAAAGAGGAAACCCCTGCATGGTTCCTCTCTTCATATACAACTTATCAGAGAGGAACCCTTCTACTTTTATTTTTGACTCCAATCCCTCATATATCATTCTAATTAACCATATTATTGTATCAGGAAATATAAATGCTTGCCCTACCCATAAAATCCCAGCTTTACTCTGTTGAATGCTTTTTCTGCATCAAAACCCACCATCAATAGTGGTATTTTCTTAAATTCTACTTCCCTCTGGATCATCAGGGACCTGTTAATGTTGTCAAATGCTTGCCTACCATCTACAAAACCACATAGACCCATATTATCAGTTTTGCCATCACCTTTGCAAATTTTTTTAGCTAGTATAACATAAACACTTCATAATCATGCTTTAAAATTGAAATGGGCCTACAGGAACCTGGATCTTATGGATCTTTCCTGTCATTAGGAATTACAGCCAACACAGCCTTTTTCGGGTCTATATTAGTTTGCCAAATGCCATTTCAGTGAACACTTAATCAGTGACACCAATTCAGAGAAAATCACTTCAGCGGTTTGCTGAATTTACTAAGGGCAAAGAAGTAGTTGGCCAACTACTCAACTTTGCCCTTTTCTCCACTGTAGTGCGATCCCAGAGTTGGTATATATAGTTGGGGGGTATGGGGG
The DNA here is from genome assembly GCF_019279795.1 of Protopterus annectens. Lineage (NCBI taxonomy): Eukaryota > Metazoa > Chordata > Ceratodontiformes > Protopteridae > Protopterus > Protopterus annectens. The sequence continues at coordinate 1,096,849,503 of NC_056728.1, forward strand.
ATGAAGCCCCCCACTTGGGTGTGTTTGATTTGATTAGATGTCAGTCCATTGTGCTGTAGGGCAAGTATTTTTTTGCCCTTAGTAAATTCTCAAATTGCTGATTAGGTGTTCACTGAAATGGCATTTTGGCGAACTAATATGTACCACTTTTTTCCCTGTATATTGTTGCCTCCCCTCATTTTAAAATACTGTTAAACAAAACCTTCCAGATCTTTATCACTTTCTTTCCTCTTAGCTTCCACGCTTCTACCGGAATACCATCTATTCCTAGGGATTTTCATGCAGATTGGTTGTACATCATGATTTTTATCTCATATACTCCTATTTTTGCTATTAATTGTTGAGCTTTATCTACCTCTATCCTTGGGATATTTATGTCTTCCATAATTATTTCCATTTCTGTTTTTTTCTTGATTTCTCCACTTCTCTGCTTTTTATGAATTTTCATAAAATTTCCAAAATATCTCTAATACCTCTATATTTTTCTTGTTATAGGTGACCTAATTTTGGCAACAACCCTTTCTACTTTATGTTGCCTAAGTCATTGTGCCAAAAGTTTTTGTAGTCTGCTGTTATTATCAAAAAACAGTCACTTAACAACAATCTTTCTAAATTCATGCATATTATCCAGATACACCTTTATTTTCTCTTTAGCACTCCACAGTTGCAGCTCTTCTTGTTCAGTGAGATTCCTCTTATTATGTAATACTTTAACCTTTGTCAGCCCTTCTAAATAATTCTTGTTACTTCTTAACCATATCTCTTTTTCCTTTATTTCTACCATATTTTTAAACTCCACTTTCATTTTGTCCCACTCACTAGCTGTAACTTCATGAGTACTTTCTATCTTCCCTAATAACTCCAGGATAATTTCCAGTACCCATTCCTAAAATCCCTCTCTTTTTAATCAGTATGTGGGGAAGCACCAGTGCCTCTTTATTAGTCTATTACTGTGCACTTTTATCTTAGTAATTATTGGTACATGATCTGAAACAGTAATTGGACATGTGTCAAAGTCCTCAACTAAATGCTCATGTTCCTGTGAAATATAATTTCTGTCTAATCTAGCCCAGTTATTGTACCTTGGGGAATAATATGTAAATTCTCTCCAAGTTCCTACAACTGAATTCCCATCTGTCATATCAAATATTCTCATAAATTTCTTGAGAAATCTACCCTCTTTTGCCTTATTTCTCCTTTTGTGCCCCTAGATGCATCCTAATTTTTACACATCAAATTCAAGTCCCCACCTATAAGTAATATTCCCTGTTGAGAGCTAATTATTTCTCCCATTTTGTTCCTCCATAATAGCAGTTTTAGGTGGAATATAAATATATGCCAGAGTAATCCTCATCCCTTGCCAGTATCTGAGTGACACCATAAATCTGCTATTGTTCTCTTTTTTTCTTTTCTCTCACTATTGGAGCTCCTCTAGCAATTAATATAAGTACTCATCTTTTCCTTTGTCCCTGATATCCTTTCTCTATCAAATTCACATGCTTAGTTCTTTCCAAATGTGTCTCTTGTAGGACTGCTATTTGCACTCTGCATTTCTTAATATGAGTAAATATTCTTTCTTCATTGTCTATACCTCTGAGACCATTCACATTCTAAGATAGTATGGAAAGTGCCACCATTGTAGTAAGAAGTCATCATTCCCACCTATTATATATGGTAGTTTTTTTAAAATGTCTTTTTCCAGCTTTTACGATACATGCATCAACTAATGTTTGGTAGTTTAATCCTTTATATATTTATTCTCATCAACATTGGATCCTATGCCACATTTTGCAAGACTTTTTGTTTTAATAAAAACCCTCAAACAAAAAAAAAACACACACACCCAGAACACCCCAATAACATGTTAACTTAATACAAACATATATAACTGTGTACATCTTCAGGTAATGATGTCTAATGCTCCTCATAGAAACATTTGTCCCAAATAGACAGCTACTAAGGCCTTAATTAACTTGAAAATGAGGTCATCAACATTAAGATGCATGTTATTGCTTGTTCTGTGCTTCAGCTTACACTATTTTTTTTTAATTTTTATTCTCCTCCCAAATGTGAAAACAACTTTCTGTCTTTCAGAAAACATTAACTTTTAGGCTTGAAGAAACCAGTGTTCTGGCTTTTTATTGCCCTATTATCAGCTTGTCTCTATGGAAACATGAGAGAAAAAAATGTAGTCCTCTGCTGCAGCCTGAAAACAAAGCTGAAACATTTATTGCTAAAGGAAAACTTTTCATTAGATTCAGTGTTGTCATATTTATTTGTTTTCAATTAAAACTTGTTATTCGATTAAGCCAAGGGTCTTAATCCAGACATTCACCTTTGCAAAAGTAAGAAAAAAACATATCAGCTCTACATCTGCTATGACCTTAATACTTTTGAACCACATCTCTCACCACAACAACCTAATATTACAGCCTAGTGACTTAAACATGCTTTTGTCTAGCCTTTTTTCCCTTTTTGCACTGTAATGCCTACATACCAAAAAAGAATAAAGAAAGAAAGAAAGAAATAAAGACAGAAAGAGATGAAAAGAAAAGGAAGGAAGGAAGAAAGAGAAAAAGAAGAAGAAAAGGCATCTGCTTACTGTAGTAATTTTATCTCATACAAGAACTAAAAATACTTTACTATAAAACATGCCCCCGGGATTAAGTAAGGTTCTGTGCATGAATGGCTTATTCCTTCATGGAAGCAACCGTTTAGGAGCAGGACGGCAGCATGCCATGCATAGTAATGAGGGCGCACTGCCTCTACTCCTAAATGGACACGGAGCATGGACAAGTGCAGGGGGTGTGAGCTCTCAGAATACACATGCCCCTGCATTCAGGAAGTGCTGTTCAGCAATAACAATGAGCGAGAATGCTCATAGGAGGTTGCATACCTCCCGACTGTAGAAATCATTGCATATTGTCCACATTTGTTGCCCATATAGTAGGCCTGTATCCCAGTTTTACCCTGAAATCACAGGATGATTTTAGGAATGAAGCCGTGAAATAATGGCATACATATGAGTATCAGACACCAACATCCATCAGAAAATGTATATTAAAAACATTATCGAAACAGTAACAGATAAGTTGATTCTCTAGCCCAATAACCTAGACTGGTAAGAGTTCTGGCTTGCCATGATGAATGTTATGAGGAACTGGTAACTTCTACCTGCATTCCCAGGGAATTGTGATGTGTGTATGTGCAATAATTTGTTTTGAAAGATATCGTCATGGGTAAGGGACATTGAAAAAACACTTACATTCACAGAGTAGCAGGAAAGAGGCCTGGGGTGCTAGGCAAAAAACATAGCATGGTGAATAGTCAATATGAATTACTGGTCTTCGTCTGGATGTTGAAAGCCAACACCCAGAGCAGCAGTGCACAGTTCCTGTTTTCTGTTAAGGCCAAGATTTATTTGGTGAATAGGTTGAGTGCTAGTGGTTTGACTTGCAAGACCATCACTCTGGTAGTGATCAGACATATTTGTGGGTAGCAGAGTGTTTCCAGAAGTCATAACTCCTGTTTTTCAAATATCCAGTACAACAGTTGATTGTCTGTTGTGGGATTCAGTCACCATCAGTGTCAGATTGGTCACCATGTTTCATGACGGTGGTGGAACTGCAAACCAGCAATGCCAGACCACTTACAGTGACTACAAAGAAAAAAATATATTAACACACTGCTAAATTTTATGCCATTCATACATACAAGTGAATCTGGTAATGCATAAATATACTAATCAGTTTTACAGTGATTTACAGTGTACAAAACTAAATAGTATACATGATATACAATATATAAAGGTCATATATTCAGGGAACTACATAAAGCTTAAACAAAGAAATTATTTTTCATTCTGCTATACATGTTTTCACATGTAACAACCCAGACTAGGACAGATTATAAGGTATTCTATGATACAGAAAGTAAACAGAAGATACAGATCTAGGAAATAGTTGAAGGTCATGAACAGTAAGGGAGAGGAAAGAAGAGTGGAAAACAGGGGTCAGTAGTATATAAGGGTAAATGTTAGGGTAGGGTACAGAGGATAATGTCTTTAAGCATAATCACAGGAATTGGAAGTTAAATACTGGAAAATAGCTGAAGACGTAGTCAGTTTTCCACAGGGAAGGTGGTGGTCCATGATGGATGCTTTTTTATTGTTTGCCTTGTTATTGTGCTGTGTGTGTGAGTGTGTGTGTGTATGTGTTTGTGTGTTGTCCTTGTTAACGTAGAAAGTATTTTGACAGTTCTTATTAATTTGAACAAAGTGCAGTGTCCAATTTCATAAATCTCTGTGTAACAAAGGAAATATACTTATCTTTTTTATGTATATTAATGAGGCAAGTCATTACCAACTACATTTCATTAGCTTATCTTTAGTACTATGCTATCAGATCTATTTAAATATATGTGTATCTATTTAGTCTGTTCATACTCCCACTACTGTCTATTAATGTTTATCTTTTAGCCCTAGATTTTAAGTATCCATAGTTTAAATCTTGGTTGTCATTTAAATTGTTTTAAAGCACACTATGGTAAAATGATGTTTACTGTTACACTTTAATCTCTAAGGAATGTGCACTTGATTTCTTTGTGTGACTAATGCCTCGGTGCTGGGCTTAGCACTACTATATGGTACAAGGATATATTTCGGCTCTAATTACTTGAACTAAATCATTTCTAATAAAGACAGAAGCACTTATAAAAAGATGTGAATAAGCCAGAAAGATCGCAAAAGTATTGCTGTCCCAATTCATTCAAACCCAAATGTAGCTACATCATTAACATGAAGAATGCTGCAGTTTTAATATGATAAACAAGGAGTATGGGGGAGGTATAACGTGGCCTGCATTCACTGATGTAGCAGTGCAAGAAAGCAAGTATTCAATTTTAGGTTCTACTGGGTTATCTTAAACAGAGTCAGATACAGATGGTGTTTGTAACAGTACTGTGGTGAAGCACTATATAAGGAGAAAACAAAGGAAGCCATAGAACTATATCTGCGGCAAAATAAAGTATGCTGGTCAGATTCAGCGAACACAGACAGAATATTGTATATGCTCATAAGGTTTAGGGTGTCTCGCAAAAGACAGATAAGTAGGGTATTACTGTATACTAAAGCCCATGCTTTGTATATCCAAAAGTCCAGAAAGGGTCTTCAATGCTGACTAACATACAGATACACCCTGCTTTAAACCTCAGTCAAACCTTGCATTAACAACAACCTAGTATTACTTGTTGTGAGGTCTGGCTAGAGAGGTGATTACAGCATATATAATTTGATAAATGCTTTCTGACAAATATAAATCAAGCAATATCAATGAATATTAAGATACAGCAAATATTTAAGATTTGAGTACTCCAGTTGCATCCTCCCACAGTTATTTTCTCCTGCTAAGGCATTCTGAACAGCTGAGTAGCAGAAAGCACATAAAACTTTTGTGTCATCTTTTTAGTAGCTTATTCATGCCTTTAAACAAAACATTTCTGCAGATATGCCGATGCTTTACACACAACTGTGATCGCTGACTCTAAGAGTCAGTAAATGGACAAATGCATTGTTTCTTTTTACCGTCTTATAGCTGTTGTGAAGTAAACTTTTTTTTTCTTTTTTTTCTGATCATTATGTCAACAACTCAATTCATCTGCATGTGTGATTACGAGTATACGTACTTATATATTTGTCTGTGGTTATGTATATATAGATGTCCTAGTGTTTGGAGAAATGTAAAGTCTATTATATATTTTTAAATGACCCATTAAACATCCCGTGTAACAATAACTACACTTCATTCAGGCATGAAAAGGCATAAATACCCTCAGTTGTTAAATTTTACATATTTTATTGTTTAAAACAGTTAATTTGGATATACATTTATTGTTCTGTTCCAGGTACAAGACCTTACTAGGAGCCAGGCCTTTTCACAGACAATATGAAGCACTGGTCTAAAGCTCCACCTGATAAATATAAGGGAAAAAGTACCTCACTATGTCTTGTCAGTCAGAGGTACCTTCACTTCTCTTAAAATCTAATAATGCCGTTTTTGAGTCTGGGCTGTTATTTTACAGGTTAGGTACTTTAGGGTGACTTTGCTGTATGGTCATATGGGGATAGGCACTATCAGATCCTAATCTACTGTTAAAAAAAAAATCCTTTCTGTCAGAACCAAATACATTTGCTGATGTATACTATATGTCAAAAAGTTCTTTTTTACTACTGATACTTTAGAGCAAGAAGCACGTGTGAGTGTGTAGTAAGTTGGATTTTGTAATGTTGAGAAATGTTTGTAAAGTAGTTAATTTTGTAAATAGTGTCTTCTTATCTCTTTCAGATATTTGTAGATTGTGGTTAAGCACAGGTAGTGATCTGAGAGAGGCAACTGTCACCTTACCCTATTTTTGTCCTAAATTTACCTCATTTAAGGGAAACAGTCCTGTCTGCTTTCACTCCAACTGCTTATTTCTACTTAAGCTAATAACCCATTTGCCTGTAAATTCTTCTTACTTTAATAATAACAACGTGACTCTATCATCCCACTAGTTACTAGGATAAATGTTATCAATAGACTCATGGAATATAAAAGGGCTGCAAAATAATAGAAAAAGGAATCTAGTTTTACATTTAATCCAAATATCTTCATTTGAAATTACTCTTATCCAGGAAATGCACATGACTATGGCTCAATGGACAAATGATGCTAGAAAGAAATGGATAAAACAAATTGTAACGGCTGGTGATAGCACGGTCTCCAAGGGGGTAGCAATAATAGTTAAAAAATCTTTCAAAGGATCAATTATAACATCTGGCTGGGATTCAAATGGGAGATGGTGTTACCTAACATGTTCTATTCCATCCTACAAAAAATAAATAAAATGTATATGGTTCCTGTATACGCCAGTCTTTGTTCCTATATGAAATATTTTCGCTCATTGAAAAATTCAACAATCATCTACTGATCCTTGGTGAGGACAGGAACACTACAATCAGACCGGAATTAGACAGAACCTGTAAAACCAATAAACAACCCATAAGTACTACTAATTCTATAAGAGATATGATGGAAGTCTTCAACTTGTTTGATCCTTTTGAACTCTTTAGAAATGCCCCCAACATTAGTATCTACACATTCTTCTCTGCTTACCATAAATCCTGGTCCAGGATAGACTTCTTTTTAATATCAACATTTTTTGCTTCCAATGATATAATATATAGCAGTGACCCCAGAACTATTTCTGACCATGCCAAAATTAACCTACAACTAAATATTTGTAAACATAACCATTTGAATTCCATCCCGACAAATTGGTCCCTTAATCCATACCTCCTGAACAACATGACTCTCCATAGAGAAATTCAAGAATTCTTGTCACAGACATTTACCTCCTTTGAAATGTCTGATATACCTCTAGATGTTCAATGGGTAGCTGCCAAAGCTACTTTAAGAGGTATTCTTATTCAAAAATGCTCTATAATTAAAAAAATAAATCCTGCACTTTGGTGCTAGAAACAGAACTAAAAAAACTAGAAATAGAACTCCAAACCAAGTTGTCTCCTGACATTGACAAACAAATATTCACCATTCAAAAGCAACTTCACGAACTACACCATAATCAATACTCACTTATGGAATCCAGACTTATCCACAAGTATGCTGAATGGGCGCAAACGCCTTCGAAAATCCTGGCTAGGATTATAAATATCAAACCCCCCACCTACTACAATAAAACATATTATTCGTAAGGGTCGCTCTTATTTCACAGATAAGGAAATCATTCAAGTCTTTCATGAAGTATATCAGGAAATTTATGGTCTCCAAATACTTGAATCAGTAGGCCTTCAGGACTCTTTCCTAAATGAATTACACCTTCTAAAAATAAATGATAATCACTTTAAATTACTTAAGGCACCTATAACCTGGAATGAAATCTAGTTGGCCATAAACAAGCTGAAAACAGGTAAAGCCCCAGGTCCAGATGGCTATGTGTCAGAATTCTATAAGTCCTTCAAGCAAATACTTTCCTCCATTCTTCTTAAAGTTTATAATTACATTATTCAGTTTGGTATATTGGATCTATATCTCAACAATTCCAAGACCATTTTTATACCAAAATCAAATGACAATAACGTTAGCACAAATGACTACTGTCCAGTTGCCTTAATTAACATTGACATAAAGATTTTATCTTCTATCTTAGCAAATAGACTAAAAAGCATATTACCACATATTATATCTCATAACCAACTGGGATTCATGAACAATAGGCATGTTTGGGATAACACTCTAACCATTGAAGCCATAACATATATAACAAATCATGACAAATCCCCCAAATATGCTCTATCTGTCGATGCCCAAAAAGCTTTTGATTGGGTAAACTTAAAGTTCCTCTTTAAAACCTTGAAATACTTCTCCATCCCTGATAAATTTATCAAAATGGTTACAACCCTCTACACTAAGGTCTCCACTACCCTCAATATAAACAAAAAAAAACTCCATGCCAATTCAGATTATAAATGGTACAAGCAGGGCTGTCCGCTCTCACCCTACCTATTTAATATTTATCTTGAAGTATTATTGCTAAAACTAAGCCAGAAAATGTTCCACCGTTCAATATACTTATATAAAATGCAAGTGAAATATACCGCCTTTACAGACAATTTAAACATCTATTTAGAACTTCCCTCAATGGAACTTAAAAAAATTCTAAACTCAATAGACAAATTTTCACAAATCTTAAATTACGCCATTAACCCTAACAAATCAATAATTTTTCTGCTAAACCCCCTTGGTCACAAAGAATTCTTTATTCCAGAAACATCAATCAAAGTTAACTATTCCCTAAAATATTTGGGTATAGCCTTTGCTCACCCTCAACAAGAGCTAATTAATGGTAATCTGTACAAAACGTGGTCTAAAGTCATTGAAGATCTCACAAGGTGGAAAAGTCTAAACCTCTCTCTTCTCTCAAAAGTAGCTATAAATTAATATTCTCCCAAAAGTAGCTATAAATTAATATTCTCCCCAAACTTCTTTTTCACTTCTCCACCCTTAACCTAAACATTCCGAACACTTTTATCTCGAAAATAAATGTTACACTGGGGAAATTTATGTGGCACCCCAAAAATGTTAGAATCAGCTACAACAAACTTACACTTCCCAAAGATAGAGGAGGCCTGGCCCTTCTAGACTTTCTAACATATTATCATATAATTAATGCCAGTCGTATTATACACATTGCTAACTTCCAACAATCAAACAAGGACTGGAACCCCTTATGGATAAAAATTTATAATGCACATATAAAAGCATCCAATCTCAATCCTAGAGCAATTCTCTTTCTTAACAATAAAACTCTTAAAGAACATAAAATTCACCCTATATTAATAAAAAATATCAATGGGTTTCAAACACTGATAACATCCCTTGGCTTGCAACACTCTCTAGCGATGTCCCAACCAATTCATCTTAATCCAAATCTCAAATTGGGTAACAGCATGCTAAACCTTGATAGTTACCCTCTCATTAGGAACTGTACAGTTTGGGACTTCTATACAGTCAAAGACTTACCATTTAATGACATTATATCCTCTTTGGCAGTGAATACAAAATACTATATGATCATTAAACAAATACTATACCTAATTTCTTTGGTCACTGACATGAGACCAGTTTCCCCCCCCCCGGAATACCAACTTTACCAGGCACTAATTACCCAACTTTTATCAAGGTCTAAAATGCTATCCAAGGTCTATAGACCAGTAACAAAAATAAAACACCAAGACAATATATTATTCTCTAAATACTGGGATGGACAAAACAGGGAAATTACACTTAGCCAAAAACTTGATGCAATTGATGCAACAATAAAGTTAACCCCCTTCAAAAAACTAATCTATACCCAGCTCATGATAAACAATAACGCCTATCATACACTGTTGTTCCTAAATAAAATTAACCCAAACACCTCACCTCTTTGTCCAACTTGCCCTAATTCTGTTGCAGACATACTCCACATTTTCTGGTCCTGTAAAAAGGTGTATAAACTTTGGTGCTCCTTAAGAGCACGACTGGAGAAAATGGGATATATGAAGTGAACTCTATCCTGGGAAATGGCACTATTAAATATTTACCCACGTTCATTTAAATCTGAAACTAAACATATTATTGTGACATTGTGTGCGCTCCTCAAAACTTACATTACTTTAAACTGGCTAGACAGAGCCAAAATGTCCTGGAAGGACTTCCAATCGATGGCTGTTAAATATGTTTTGGCAAGTAAACTAAAGACAACAAGCAAAAAGAAATTAAGTTACTTTCAGAAATATTGGAATAACCTTCTAGATGCTCTCAATCAACATCCTACTTAGGTAGACCTCCATCCCTCCTTTCAGTCCCTTGGGCCTCATCTTATTCCCCTTGTCTCTAACTCACCTTGTTCATGTGGAATGTTAATTCTGTGGTAAATACCTTTTCTCTTTAATTTCTATCTCTAACAGAACCCTTGAATGATTACAATTATCACAACATCCTATGATATCTTCTCCTACACTTGTGCAGGCCCTATATTCTAGCTTCCTTATACTAACATCCATTAATTTAGTGACAGTTGTATGTATATATTGTATATAGGTAAATCAAATAGGTTTTAGGCGTACTGATACACCTTCACACACCTGCATAAATAAATACCTGTCACTAAATTTTTGTTACATCTATGTTAGCTAATATCCTATTCACTTGTTTAACTTAGGTTAATATTTCTATGTGTTATATCAGAACTGACTCTACTTGTTCCTAAGCAGAATGTATGAAGATTTTTCACTTATTTGTTTTGAACCTATTTGCATTGTGTGACTTATATTTGTTTATGTATTTGTGTCTTTAAAATGCTAATAAAAATCAGATTGCAAAAAAAAAAAGAAAATGTATATTAAAACCAATCCTGTTACTCTAGCCACTGTCCCAAGTTTATAAGAGCAATAATTAAAATATGTCCATAGCTGGACCTCATGTTGTCAGGCTTTGTCCAGATAATGTGCATTAAGAGGTTGAGAGGTATGGGGGGGTTGCTAGGATGTCTGTCAAATGTGCAGATGCATGCAGGAATCCATAGCAATAAGTGAAACCTTTCCCTCCAAGAGAAAATAGCAGTAGAATTTTTTTTTTATCAAACAGATCAAATTTAACCGTAGGTGCACGGGTTTGCCCATTGCTTAGTTCTGCATACTGTAGCTTAAATGGCACAAGAAGATAAATAGCAAGATAGATGCAAGTGAAGCTGTACTGCAATAGTGTAGTGGTCAGAGTGTTTGCCTTGTGAGCAATCATTCCCATTTTGATTCACACTGAAGTAAATTCCATATTTCCATGTCAAATCACTTTAGGAACATTTTTCTTGCCGTATAACCTACTAAATAACATATATTTGTGAAATGGAGTACTGCATTAAATGCAGATGTGAGTTGTCATTGTAATAATGTTGTAAAATCCACAGATAAACACAAGTGCCCCATACAATATATGTACACATGAATCAGGGATACAAATTGAAGGTATAATGTGTAATGAATGATAAATCCATAGAGTGTACAAATCCACCAGTTTCCCAAGAGCCATGTTACATTTCTGTCTAAATTAGTGTGGGGGTAAGCAGGAGTAAACACTTATAAGCAGTAATACGTGAGTTTAAGCCCATTTTCATGGGGGTAAGCAATGCACACACAGGTTAAGCAATATTGAAGCTAACTCCCTGTAAGCATATTTAACCAGAAGTTAGCATTGCTTACTATCGTGCAAACCTGCTTACAACTGCTTAAAATTGCCTTCATCACTCTGTATCCAACAGCCGCTGTTCTGCCCAGCAACAAAATAAACAACCCTTACAGGTCTTGCACCCAGGACCCTGTACACTATAGTCACATATTCACAGTAGTTAACCAGTAAGCCACCACAGCAGTTCATAAGACTGAGGTATATCCAAACAGATCCTCACTATAGGAAAATCAAAATTTGCATGTGAAAGGAATCTATATACAGTTTTATGTTGTATAACCTACTACATAGCATAAATATGTGAACTGGAGTACTGCATTAAGTCTAGATGTGCGATGTCATTGTAAAAAAGTGTTGAAATCCCCCAATAAACACAAGGACCCCAATACAGTGTATGTACACATGAATCATTGATACCAAACACATATATAACATGTAATGAATGATAAATCAATGCCAAACAGCAAATAGTGTGCAAATTATAAATTAAGCAACACTAAGCATTGCAAACCCCTGCTTACTAGGTGTAAGCAATGTGTAAGCCAGCTAAATCAGTATACCCCTTTAAGCAATGCCAGGCTTAGGTAAGCAGGTTTGCCCATAGCTTAGCATTTAACAAAACATCTAATAATGGCAAAGTGTGGGAAACTGGCCCTATTTAAACCCCACAGGCAAGAATACATCTCACAACTGGTTGCAGCTTCCTCCTGTAGGCACTATGGCTGGTGTGTGTGAAGGATCACATTTCTGGGCACAGCACTGGGGAATCCAGGAGTCCAAAGTCATGGCAGGACTCCTTGTTAAAGACCATGATCAGAGACTGTTGCAGGGCCAGTACCAGGGTTCCCAATATAAAGTGGAAGCCTGGGACTGTCTCTCCCATGACCTCACCAGTGCCACTGGCATCCCTCAAACTGGTGAGCAGGTTAGTCATCACTATGCTGACCTGAAACAGAGAAAGAGGAAGCTCTTGGATCAGTGGATCCAAGAGGCTAGGCAGACGGGTAATGTCCCAACCATATGTAAGTATTAAGTCTACTACCTGTTTAATAATTGCCAGCTCATGTATATTATGGATAGGTATGGCTAAATATTCATCTTATGTCTTTGACAGTGGCACATGTGCAGACTGTGAATCAGGAAGCCCATGCCTGTAGACTGCAGAGGTTGCATCGTGAGGCAGGTTAGTAATAATCTTGCATGTACTGTCATAAGAAATAAATCTAAAATTAGTACAAAGTTAATTGCCAGTATAAAACTTGTATTGTGTATGGCATGTAGTGAATAAACCAGACAATATGGCAGGAAGAGTCTCATATAGGTTGTATGTAAATAAAAGGTTAACAGCCTGGCAATAATGGTCTAACTCCTGGACTGCTTGTGTTTACTCTGGTATCATATGGTAATGTAGTCTTGCAATCTCTTAATAGTACTGAGGTATTAAGCACTGTTACCCACACTGTGCTGCATAAATAAAATGTGTAGGAATGTCTGTATATATGACTGTTGTAATCACAAGGTCATATTGCACAACTGAGAGACTTAGACAGAAAACAGTGAAAAGACAGACAACATAACCCAAATAGCACACTCAACTGAGACGTGAAGTGTTGTATTTTTAGCACACACAGCCATGGATCAAATTCTGGGAGTGGTAGTAAGCTGTATGCAGACTCATACCCCACAACTGTACAGATATTGTCAGAAAGTCCAGATAATTGGTGTAAGTCCCCTGCCTGTCACCCTGTCCCCCTTTCAAATCAGTGGGATGATCCCAGAAGTTTAGGCAGCAAATAGTGACATACAGCTGATTGCCAGACATCATAACTGTCAGAAATATATCTATAAGAACAAAGCAGTGACTCTAGCAACTCACCAAAGTGTTATGAGAGTAATAAGCAAAGTATGTCCCAACTCCACCCCCATTTTGTGAAGCTATGGCCAGAGTGTGTGCAGTAACAGAGTGAGAGATGTATGTGCATAATAATAATGTGGAATCTGGTAATATGGTTGGCAGCATTCAGGTAGTGTTAACAAACATTCCTCCCACAGGTCTGTCAGATACAAAAACTGTGCCTAGAAATAAAAGATTGAAATCCTGGACTGGTATTGTATGGCAGTGTTAGTGTTGCAGTATCTCTGACTAATAAGGTATTACTCATCACTGTCACACACAGTGCTACATAATAAAACTGTCTAGGAAACCCTCACACAGTGCTACATAATAAAACTGTCTAGGAAACCCTGTGTAAGAGTGTTGTAATTACAAGGTCAGATTGTAAAACCACGGGGGACTTATAGATAGAATTCAGAGAAAAGATACACAGCAATATCTATATAGCACACTCAACTGTGATATACACTGTTTTATTTTAGCATACACAACCTTGGTTCGAATCCTGGTAGTGGTAGTAAGCTGTATGCAGAATCATACCCCTCGACTGTATAGATCTGTTCGGAATGTCCAGATAAATGGTCCATATCTTCTGGCTATTACCCTGCCCCCTGGCATATCAGTGTGCTAATCTCTGACATTTAGGCAGCATTTAATGTCATATAACTGACTATCAGACCTGTAAATATTTGGAAAATGTCTATGAAAACAACTCACCAAAGGTGTATGAGGGCAATAGTCAAAATATGTCTCAGTTTCATCTGCATGTTGTCAAGACATGCTCAGAGTGTGTGCAATAAGAGATGGAGAGGTATGTGCATAACATCAACCTGGAATCTGGGAATATGCATAGAAACAGCAGGTAGTGTTAACAAACAATACCTCCACAGGTATAACAGATAACAGGTGTATACTGCAGGTAAAACACAGTTCATGTATATAGTTGTCTAAATCCATACCACTGTCCAAACCAAGGCCATCAGGTAGTTTAATAATACCTGAAAGGTACAGATCACAGCACTGACTAAGAAAGTAATGAGAATTACAGGGATATACAAGTTGTTAATTGACATCTCCCCCCACCCATATCTACAACAATAAACTAAATACATAACTCAATCGGTATGTGTACAATTAAATCTACTGTTGGGACATATGTCCTATTGTTTGATAAATATTGAAATTTGTTTCTATGTATGTGCCATGTTGAAATACTTGAACATTAGTGGCATGCTGCAATCAATGTACCTGCATGCTGTTGTCATGGCCACTGTGGTTCCATATATGCATCTGTTCTGTTTGCTATGCATTATCTGGTGTTTTGGGTTAATGGGAATATCTGTGCATGCTGTTATACCTAATCCTGGAATGTGTTGACTATTACTAACCCACATATGTTTTAAAATTGAAACACCATAGCATGTTTGGAAAGGCCGGTCCCAGCGGACCCACCTCTCTCACCTCATCTGGCTGTGGCACCGGGCACCAGCATATCTGGGGCCCACCCCAGGACCTCCTTGTCCACTGGTCCTGCACTACCTTTGGGTGGAACCACCTTAGGGGATGGGGGCATGTCCCCCCTGGGAGTGGGAGCAGACAGGATACTGCCACCCATCATCGGATCCGGGGTATAGTATGCAGCGAGATCCACGGGAAGTTTGGAGATCTGCTATGCCATTTTGAAGGCCGCTTGGCACATCTAGAGGTTCAGCCTGCTCCTCTTACTCAGCCCCCAGCACAGCCACTTTCAGGGCTGAGAAGGTGCAGTGGTGCTGCCCATGGGTGGGGCCCTCAGTCCCACTGTTTCCAAAGGGGGCTCATGGGCATCTGACTTCCAAACACCTCTCCCCATCTAAGGTGTTTACCCCCACATGTGTCATATACCACCCCTGCATGCTGTCTTGTCTGTCTTGTCTGTTATCCTACCCAACCTATCTCCACAAATATACCTATTATCCCTCCCCAACATCCCACTCTCACCTTAAAAAAAAGGGCAATCTATTCCCAAAAAAAATCTCGCCCCATACATAGCTGTCCATTTTGCACATGTGTCCACTAGACACATGTAATCTGGTCTAATTGGCTTCACAACATATTATTGTTGTCTTCACCCCTCTCTCATGGGTATGAGTGTCCAAATGTACCTCTAAATCAGTGTATGTGCACAGCTGTTGCTGTAGAAGAAATGGGCAGCTATAGACCTTCCCTACACCCGTCCTGCACATCCCTAGCTATTTTCCCTACTGTCTTTTCTGCTTTTTGCCCCTTTTTCACCACTTTCTTATCAATCCTTTTTCTTCCTTTTAAAGAAATTAGCATGGGGGTAAGTGGGAGTAAGCACTTTTAAGCAGCAGTAAGCGGGTTTAATCCTGTTTGCATGGGGGTAAGCAATGCCTACACAAGTTAAGCAGTTTAGAAGTTAACTGATTATAAGAAACTGTAACCAGAAGTTAGCAGTGCTTACCTTCACGCAAACTTGCGCAAACCCACTTACAACTGCTTAAAAGTGCCTTAATCACTCTGTATCCAATGGCCCTTGTTCTGCCCAGCAACAAAATAAACAGCCTTTTCATGGCTCAAACCCAGGACCCTGCACTCCAAAGCCAAAGTGATTTACCACTAAACCATGTCAGATATACATATCCCTGATGTTTTCACAAACATATCATCCAGCACATTCATTCAACAGTACAGGAAATGTATTTATACATGTAGATGTATGTGTCCGTGTGTGTATATATATAGTTTTTTTTATATAAATATATATATATATATATATATATATATATATATATATATAAATACATGCATGTATAAATATATATATACATATGCGTACATCTATAGATATATGTCTACATATGCATATATATATATATATATATATATATATATATATAAACATATATATATATATATATATATATATATATATATATATATATATATACATGGGTCTAGGACTATACACTGAAAGCACATTTCACTGAAACACGTTTGACTGTGCACAATTCACTGAAAGCTCAATTCACTGAAAACACAATTCACTGAAACACATTTCACTGAAAGTTATATATGCCCTTTTGCCCACTGTAGTGCGACCCTGGAGTTAGTATATATGGTAAGGGGGGGTGTGGGAGGGGACCGCCCCCCAAATTGGAAGATGTGGGGGGTGTAGCACTCCACCTATTTTAAATATTTTGAACTATATACATGGATACTTGCAATTCCAATAAGTTACTCTTTTCTGAACATAATATATATCCACACCTCCCCTTAGTATATATACTAATTCCAGGAGTGCACTGCAGTGGGGAAAAGGCCATATATAACTTTCAGTGAAATGTGTTTCAGTGAATTGTGTTTTCAGTGAATTGTGTTTTCAGTGATTTGTGCCCAGTCATTTGACTTTCAGTGAAATGTGCTTTCAGTGTATAGTCCTAGACCCATATATATATATATATATATATATATATATATATATATATAGATAGATAGATAGATAGATCTAAAAGAGAACACAACAAATACATATATGACCAAAGGCATAATTCATTTTTATTTTATTTTTATTTATTTTACAGGTCCGTTTTCAGCGGAGGCCCGGTAGAAAAGCTCCACAAGTATTACATTACATTAGTTAACATTCACACGGTACAAAGATATTCATGCACAAAGATCCACAAGTATTACATTACATTAGTTAACATTCACACGGTACAAAGATATCCATGCACAAAGATCCACAAGTATTACATTACATTAGTTAACATTCACAAGGTGCAAGATATTCATACACAAAGTACACCATGTTAGTTGAATGCAGTTTCAAACAATAGATTGAAATGAGTTACAGTTGAGTATCTGGTAGAATTTGAGCTAATAGGGAACGATATAGAGAATACTTCACTTTCTAGCATTGAGTTAACAAACTATTAGAGGATGAGAACCATGTCAGAATTCCTTATTTGGGAGAGTATTAATAGCAGTGAGTAGATTTGGTCTAGCCTGGGGAAGACATGAACATAGCCAGTTTTGCATAAAGTGGGATTTGATGGGTTTTTTTTGAAGAGGTAAGGTGAGGATGTTGAGGTTAGGTAATCGGGTAGGAGATTCAAGATTTTTGCAATGCAGAAGGCAAAGAGGGATATGCCGGCTTCATTTTTGTGCTTGTTGACACTTATGTGGTTCCGGTGTGTTGGTCTTAGGTTTATGGAGGTTGTGTAGGGTTGAATTAATTGTTGCAAGGTGTTTTCGTAGGAAGGTAGTAGAGCTTATGGACAGTGGTAAGTTGATTGAGTAGGAGGAGTTGTGGAAACTCAAGCCAGTTGAGTTGTCTAAGGGACTGGCAGTGATGGGACCTATGAGTTGCTTCATTAGCAAATTTGGCAATTTTGTTGTAGCATGATTCAGTTTTAGAGAGCTGTGTTTGGTGAAGGTTGGTAAAGATTGGAGAAGCATAAAGAAGTATAGATAACAGATGGTTTCTAGCTATGGTGGATTTTGTGTGTCTGGTCATATAGTGGTTTCTATAAAGGAGTCCGATCTGTTTGTTGACTTCCTTAATTGTTTGAGAAATATTGATGTCGAATTTGAGTTATTGTCAATGTTTACTCCTAGAACCTTAGTGTGTAGTGTTGGAGTTATATTAGTATTGTCTTTGGATATTATTTCAAAATTATTGTTTATGGGGAGAGCTCTTCTTGGACTGAAAAGAATAAGTTTAGTTTTTTTTTGGATTAAGCAGTAGTTTGATGTTGGAGAACCATTCTTCGGCTAGGGTAAAGCTGTTTTGTGTTATGATTTGAAGTTTCTCGAGGGTGTGGGCTGCACATATTATAGTGGTATCTGCGTATTGGACTATTGAGGCAGAGGGAAGGGATGATGCTATGTCATTAATAAATAATGAGAATAGCAGTGGGCAGAGAATGGACTCTTGTGGGACACCAATAGTTACTGGAAGTAGGGGTGAAAGGTGGTTTTCCCAAAGAACAGCTTGTTGTCAGTTAGATAAGTAGCTAATGAACCAGGATAAGATGGAAGAATGTATGTTAAAAGTGGCCAATTTTCTAGGACTAAACTATGGTTCACCATATCAAAGGCTTTGGATAAGTCTAAGAATATGGAGGATACGAACAGGCTGTTTTTTCTGTGGGTATTAACAGAGTTTGAAAAGGATAGTAATGCTGTGGTAGTACTGTGGAAAGGTCTGAATCCATGCTGGGATGGGGATAATAGGTTGTTGTGAAGGAGGAAATTAATTAGTTGTGAGTTGACTACCCTCTTTAAAATTTTTGATAGGGGTGATATTATTGCAATGGGGTGGTAGTTTGTAAGTTCAAAGGAGTGTCCCCCTTTGTGTAATGGTATTATGTGAGATATTTTCCATGAAATGGGTACTTTGCATTCAATTATAGATTTGTTAATGAGGATGGACACAGGATAGGCTATGGCCTCTGCGGTAATTTGTAGGAATTCTGCTGGTAGTTTGTCTACTACTGGGGTTGTTGATTTCAGTTTTTTGAGGGGTTTGGTGATAGTTGTAGTACTGACTGGTTCTAGGGAGAAACTAGGTGTATTGCTTTCTGTATTGGAAAGGGTGGGATCTGTTGTTGATATTGGGTAGGTGCTAGCTGTTTGGGTATTGGCTAGGGCTTGGATAATTTCAGTAAAGTATTTGTTAAAGTGGGTGGGGATGTTGGATAGTTTCAGTAAAATATTTGTTAAAGTGGTGGGATGTTGTGTAGATTACTCAAAACGCTGTGGTTAAGCACTAAAAAAAAAAACAGTAAAACAAGCTAAAGAGTGCTAAGGAGAAGCTGATACTCGAATGAGATGTATATAATTCCTTTATTCAATCCACACCATGCAGAAAATACACTCCATAAACACCTTTACACACCAAATTTGCGTTTTCGTCTCTATAGATAAGACTTCATCAGATGACCAGTGTCAGTGCAGCAACTCAAGCGTTTTTCCAATTTCTTTAACTGCATGTTATAATAGTTTTCACCATATTTACGTACTTTTACAGCACACCCTAACGTCTTATACACGTGTATACGGTGAAAACTATTATAACGTGCAGTTAAAGAAATTGGAAAAATGCTTGAGTTGCTGCACTGACACTGGTCATCTGATGAAGTCTTATCCATAGATAAGAAAATGCAAATTTGGTGTGTAAAGGCGTTTATGGAGTGTATTTTCTGCATGGTGTGGATTGAATAAAGGAATTATATACATCTCGTTCGAGTATCAGCTTCTCCTTAGCACTATGTTGTGTAGATTGTTTGGTAGTAGTGGAGAAGGGGTGGAAGGTTTTCCAGGGTGTAGTAGGTTATTGATTGAAGCCCCAAATTTTTGGGGGTTGTTGGAGTATTTTTCCTGTAAAGTTTTATAGTAACTAGTTTTGTCTATTTTTATGTGTTTTTTTGCTTGATTACGTAGTTCATAGTACCTTAGTTTTAGGGTAGGGGTTTTGTGTTTATGGAATTGCAACCCAGCTTTGTCTCTTTCTTTCATTAAGGACCTGGTGTCTTTTGATAGCCATGGTGCGTGGTTGGTTTTAATTCTGGTGATTCTGGGTGGTGCATGGGAGTTCAGGATGTTTAGGAAGGTGGAGTTGAAGTATTCTACAGCTTTGTCTAAGTATTTTACTGGAGACTATATACAGGATTTTAAGGAATTTATTAAGTCTTGAGCTCTGAAGTTTTTTTTTGTTTCATATGACCCTGACAATGGGTTGTTTAGTTAGGTGGGGTTGATTCCTAATTACGCATGTTGCTTGATGGTCATTAAGGCTGTCAGGGAGACTACCTGAGAGATGAGCTTGAGTGGGGTCAGATACTAGTATCCAATCCAAGATTGTCATTTAGAGGTTTTGTCTGTTCTTGTAGCAGTATTGATAATTTGGGTAAAACCATAGAGATTAATATGGGTGGTGGGGCTTTGGCTGTTACAGTCAGACCAATCAATGTTAAAGTCACTTGCAAGAATGGTTTCCTGTGCATGAGTGATTTTCATCCAATTTAGTAGGTTTTCAAGTACATTAGTTTTGTTCCCTGGTGGTATATAACCTCCAGCTATTATGATTGGTTTGTTGGGGTTTAGTTTTAGTCTAGCTAATATTAGTTCTATGTCTTGGATTCCTTGAGACTTGTGTTCAATTTGTTCTATAGAGAGGTGAATTTGGAAAAGGATGGCTACACTCCCTCCTTTTTTCCTGACCTATCTTTACATATAATATCATAGCCAGGGGCTGTTATTTCATTGTTTTGGTGGTTGGGCTTAAGCCAAGTTTCAGTTAGTACTAAGATGTCAGGTTTGTATAGGGCTAGTAGGGCATGGAGATCATATGTTTTGTTGAGCATGCTTCTTATGTTTATGTTTAGAAGGAGGAGGGATGAGGTAGGTCGAACATATATTGGATTGGGGTTTGTTGGGTAGGTGCTATTACAAGTGTTGGGTCCTGGATTTGGGTGAATATCACCACAACATGAGAGTTTTTGTAGTATGTGGAGGTAGAGTTTGTTTAGTTTGTGAGTTATGTTGATTATTTTATTGGGGGAGTTGGCTTGAAGTTTGTAGGTGATATTTCCATATAGATAGGAAGGTGGTGGAGAAGGAGAGAGGTCACTTGGTGTTAGTGGTGAGTAGGTAGTAGTAGAGGAAGAGATAGTTGAGTCAGCTTGCCATGGTGGTGGAGGGCTGATATAAAGATGTGTGTGGTAGCATGAGACCATGGATAGGAGGAGAAGAGAAGAGAGGCCTAATGTGTGTAATAAGGTGAGTAGAAGGTAGTTGATTGGGGTATAGGCCATATTGTTTAGATGTGAGGTGGGTTATGGACTAGGACAGGGCTGAAAAATGGTAGAGATGGCATTGAAATATAGGTCTGATATCCAATTTGGGATGTGTAGAGAAGGGTGTGATGGGCTGTATTGGTGTGAGGGATAATTGCATGTGCTGTGTGATTGGATAGTTTTGATGGAGGAGTGGCTAGGGATGTGGTCTATAGCTATAAATGTAATTGATGTGGGGTGGGTAGGAATGGGGGTAGGGTAGGGGAGCGGAGTGAGCCCGAGCATAGCGGGGACGAACCGAGCCTGTCCTGCACTCGCAAAAAACAATCAGTTCCACGGGTAAAATTGTTATTACTTAATATATTTTGGTGGAAATGCTGTTAGACTTAAAATTTATTTAGGTGTTGGATACCTAAGTTCAGTTGGGTTGGTTAGCTGCTCTGATAGTCTGTTCATAACTGTATCTAGGAGAACTAGAACTGCTGATATTAAGATGTGGCATATTACTTCTTTTCTCCTTTAGTTTAAAGTTAAAATTCTCAGTTTTATAGGAAGCAGCTAGGAATGAGGGTTTGATGGACTATACTGCCATCCTGTGGTTAAAATGAGAAATCACACACCCTTGTGGAGG